>NW_015114308.1:42030-86466 GCF_001443285.1 Poecilia latipinna | reverse complement strand
GTTACCAGTAGAAAACGCTTATCTCTTAAAACCAAATTAATAAGTTATATAGCTTATAAAACTTAAGCTCTTTCGAAATAATGCTTACCTGATTAAATACAAGACATTTACCGTTGGCAAATTTCGCTAAAGTAAAAATCTGATGTTCACTTTGTGGCACTTGGTTACCAGTAAACAAACACATCTCTTAGCAACAGATTAGCAACAAAAAATGTTATTGTTCAAAAACATAAAATTTGTTCTGTTCTTTTGAAATACTACTTATAACAAGAATTGTGCAGCTGATGAATTTTGCAGAAAAGTGTTTTTTTGTTTGTCATTAGTGATAATTTATTGTGAAGCACACATTCGACATAAAAGTAAAAATCTGATTTATACTTCGTGGCAGTTCGTTACCAGAAAAAATCCGGCTTATCTTTTAACATCAAATTAATAATAATATTGTTTATAAAACATAAGCTCTTTCAAAATACTTCTTCTCTACTTAGACACAAGAAATTTGCAGTTGGTAAATTTTGCAAAAGTGAAAATCAGATGTTGACTTTGTGGAATTTGGTTACCAGGAAACGTGATCGTCTCTTAGCAACAGATTAGCAGATTATCAACAAAAATTCTTATTGTTCAAACAACACAAGATTTATTCTGCTCTTTTGAAATACGACTTATTTTATACTTGTTAAGAATTGTGTCATTGGTGAATTTAGCAGAAAAGTTCATTGTTTTGTCATTAGTGGTAAATATATTAAACACACATTCAACACAAAAGTAAAAATCTCGATTTATTCTTCGTGGCAGTTCGTTACCAGTAGAAAACCCGCTTATCTCTTCACACCAAATTAATAATAATTTATATAGTTTATAAAACATAAGCTCTCTCAAAATGATGCTTACCTGATTAGATACAAGACATTTACCGTTGGCAAATTTTGCAAAAGTAAAAATCTGATGTTCACTTCGTGGCACTTGGTTACCAGTAAACACACTCATCTCTTAGCAACAGATTAGCAACACAAATTGTTATTGTTCAAAAATATAATATATGTTCTGCTCTTTTGAATTATCTTCCACTATTTAACAAGAATTGTGCAGCTGATGAATTTTGCAGAAAAGTGTTTTTTTTTATTGTCATTAATGGTAAATATATTGTAAAACACACATTCAACACAAAAGTAAAAATCTGATTCATTCTTCGTGGCAGTTCGTTACCAGTAGAAAACGCTCATCTCTTAACACCAAATTAATTATTCTGTTTTTTTAGGTGTAGAGTAATAGGTGCCTTACATGCATTGCATGGAAGCATTGAAAACAGTGTAAACATTGGTGTTTATGCTATGACAAAGATGGACTTTGTTTATTACAGGTTACTTCTGAAAGTGCTTGATTTAACTCGATTTTATTTTGGGGTATCTGAGTAATAAAGACTGTACTCAAATGCACCCCAGATTTTTCCAATTAAAAATAAGTAAAATTATAAGATTATTTTGATTCCCCTATAAAATATCAGGCTGCAGTGATTTGATCTACCAATTAAACTATAATACGTAGCCAATAAGTCAAACATGACAAACTATGGCTCAGTTCAAAGGGTGTAAATAACAGTATTTTGTTTACTACTCCATTGCAGTGATGGAGAAAGACTTAATAACTTCAGATTACATCAATAGGCAGGACAAATTCAGGATATTAGGGATAATCCCTAGTCACTTACACTTGGTGGATAACTGAACTCTGCTCCCTGACATTGTGGATCAACTTAAGAGAAGCAGCTTCCTGAATTTGGACCAGGTTGCTTTTCTGTTCTCTGTTGCTTTTTCCTCTTTAGAGAGGCCAGCAGAACACCTTGTGTGTATTTATATTACTATTTGTTTGAGATTCAATTAGATTCAGAAGACTACTTATAGCATCTAATAGCAGGTAAAACAAATGTAATGAACTCAATCAAGAGGTGCAGTTTTTAATCATGACTTCACACAAATAGCAGATTTTAGCATAATGCTAATTTACAATGCAGATATCATCTATCTATGCTTTTGTGTCTCAGTTAAATATTTCGGTAAAACTTTGTAAAACACACATACGCAAGTTTTTTATTTTTATTTATTTATTTTTTTTCCATTTCTCAAGGGAAAAATGGAAATCCAAAGCAACTTACCTTTTAATTAAAAAATAGTTACCCCGTAAAGCTAATCAGGCATTTTGCTAACACTGGGAAAAACTACTAATGATACATGGTCAGTTATTTTTTAAAATTGTAATAGAGGCATTTTGGCAGGCTCTTTTTTTATAGTATTGTTTTAATCTTGTCACAATGGAGAGTTTAAGAGGAAACAACCTGTTTAAGGTCATCCTCTCAATAAGAGACTTGCCAGTATATGCTTTGTGCCAAATGTAAATAAACAAACCATAACTAAACTCAAACACAAGTAAAATTTTCCCCGGTGTCGACTTGAGACACATATTTTAGGGAGCAGAACTGACAGCAGCAAAAGATAGTGGCAGGAAACGCCTACACAAATACTCAACAGATCAAGAGTAAATACATATCGGTGTCTGTGGAGGAGCTGCAGAGATGCTCTGTCCAAGTATGTCTTGTGCAATCCCTTTTACAGGACAGTGAAAAAACAGCGAAAAGTGTGAAAGAAAGTCCTTTATATGATCTGTTGATTACTTTTAACTTGTATTGTGAGGAGACTCATCAGAACTGAACAAATACACACAGCTTTTTCCTACGTAGTTGCAGGAGAGAAAATATTACCTTTTTAGATGCTCTGTGTGTCATTAAAAAAAAAAAAAAGAATCACCTGAAGCAAAACTGCATGCTTCTGCTTTGGATTTCATATTGGAAAGTCCAATATTTTTGTTGTATTATTTGAGTCATCAGTGTTGAGGGGTGCACACATCAATTAACATAGCGGGGACAGGTTCCAAGAGTCGCCGGAAAGTTCACAGGTTCAGGCTTATCTCCGGCTGGCAGCTGGACGTGGATGAAAAAGCTTTAATACCCACGGCTGCTGTGTGATAATAGCCACACTCTTGTCACTTCTCACCTCTCTCACCCCGTCGTTCTGCTTCCCTTCTAAAAGCTGCTGGCGATTAGCTGGTGGATGTAAAAGGCACATTGTCTGTCCTCTCTCTCATCAGTCATCTCAGGCTCATCTTTCTGCTGCTTTCTTATTTNATTAAAAGATTAGCAACAAGAATTCTTTTTGATCAGAAAATATAATCTTTCTTCTGCTCTTTTGAAATACAACTTATTTTATACTTAAGAATTGTGTCGTTGGTGAATTTAGCAGAAAAGTTCATTGTTTTGTCATTAGTGGTAAATATATTAAACACACATTCAACACAAAAGTAAAAATCTCGATATATACTTCGTGGCAGTTCGTTGCCAGTAGAAAACCCGCTTATCTCTTAAAATCAAATTAATAATAATTTATATAGTTTATAAAACATAAACTCTTTCGAAATAATGCTCACCTGATTAGATTCAAGACATTTACCGTTGACAAATTTTGCAAAAGTAAAAATCTGATGTTCACTTTGTGGCACTTGGTTACCAGTAAACAAACTCATCTCTTAGCAACAGATTAGCAACACAAATTGTTATTGTTCAAAAATATAATATATGTTCTGCTCTTTTGAATTATCTTCCACTATTTAACAAGAATTGTGCAGCTGATGAATTTTGCAGAAAAGTGTTTTTTTATTGTCATTAATGGTAAATATATTGTAAAACAGACATTCAACACAAAAGTAAAAATCTGATTCATTCTTCGTGGCAGTTCGTTACCAGTAGAAAACGCTCATCTCTTAACACCAAATTAATTATTCTGTTTTTTTAGGTGTAGAGTAATAGGTGCCTTACATGCATTGCATGGAAGCATTGAAAACAGTGTAAACATTGGTGTTTATGCTATGACAAAGATGGACTTTGTTTATTACAGGTTACTTCTGAAAGTGCTTGATTTAACTCGATTTTATTTTGGGGTATTTGAGTAATAAAGACTGTACTCAAATGCACCCCAGATTTTTCAATTAAAAATAAGTAAAATTATAAGATTATTTTGATTCCCCTATAAAATATCAGGCTGCAGTGATTTGATCTACCAATTAAACTATAATATGTAGCCAATAAGTCAAACATGACAAACTATGGCTCAGTTCAAAGGGTGTAAATAACAGTATTTTGTTTACTACTCCATTGCAGTGATGGAGAAAGACTTAATAACTTCAGATTACATCAATAGGCAGGACAAATTCAGGATATTAGGGATAATCCCTAGTCACTTACACTTGGTGGATAACTGAACTCTGCTCCCTGACATTGTGGATCAACTTAAGAGAAGCAGCTTCCTGAATTTGGACAAGGTTGCTTTTCTGTTCTCTGTTGCTTTTTCCTCTTTAGAGAGGCCAGCAGGACACCTTGTGTGCATTTATATTACTATTTGTTTGAGATTCGATTAGATTCAGAAGACTGCTTATAGCATCTAATAGCAGGTAAAACAAATGTAATGAACTCAATCAAGAGGTGCAGTTTTTAATCATGACTTCACACAAATAGCAGATTTTAGCATAATGCTAATTTACAATGCAGATATCATCTATCTATACTTTTGTGTCTCAGTTAAATATTTCGGTTAAACTTTGTAAAACACACATACGCAAGTTTTTTTTTTTCTCCATTTCTCAAGGGAAAAATGGAAATCCAAAGCAACTTACCCTTTAATTAAAAATAGTTACCCTGTAAAGCTAATGAGGCATTTTGCTAACACTGGGAAAAACTACTAATGATACATGGTCAGTTATTTTTTTGTATTGTTATAGAGGCATTTTGGCAGGCTCTTTTTTTATAGTATTGTTTTAATCTAGTCACAATGGAGAGTTTAAGAGCAACCAACCTGTTTAAGGTCATCCTCTCAATAAGAGACTTGCCAGTATATGCTTTGTGCCAAATGTAAATAAACAAACCATAACTAAACTCCTCTGTGGCTGACCCTGTGTGTACTAGCATTAGCTGCTAGTACACACAACATACATTTTTCCATCAACATTAAAAATTATTTCCTGCCAACAGGAAATGATTTGTCCTCTGACCCCTTTACCTCATGTTCAATTTTTTTTGACTCATTCTCAGTAAAATCAAATTATGAAGAAACAATGAACAAGATACATACATAAGAAAGAAGGAGATATTACAAATTGAACATTTTTGCTTCAATTTGCTTCTTTTTAAACATTTTTTTGTATTATTCCACTGCATCAACACCACATGCAATCATGTTATGATTTCATTGACATTTGGAAAAATGTCAAAGGGCTTATGTGGATATAAACAGAGTAAAGATATTACATAAGTGACAATATTGTCGTAGATCAAGCTTTGTAACATGAATACAAATATAATTAGAAAATGCTAATTTAGAAATGCAAAGTTCATATTTAGAATTTTCTGTTGATATACAGGACAAAAGCACAACATTTCACCAAGTTTTTATGGTCTAGTTTCTTGGGCAAATTTCTCAGTGCACTAGAAATAAGACAAAACTAACTTACAATAAACTTTTTAGCAATATATAAGAGATTGCTTTAAGTCAATAACTTCTTAATATTGATGACACAGCACTTGTTCATTGGTAGATACTTTCTCTTCTAATAAGGTATTTTCCCCATGTTATAAGTGAGCATAAAGTTGTTTGCTTTTTCTTAAAGTGTTGTGAACAGTCTCCATAATCTTACTGTTTTTCTGTGACATGTTTTCTTACACTCATGCTGTTCTACTAAAACATTTTGGAGATGTTCTGAATAAAAGTCATGTGAGCATACAAATGTCCTCAGCATTTGCTATGAGCTTGTAGCAGCAGATCCTCTGGTGCACATTGTGGGAGTCGGTGCGCCGGTAGCTGCTTCATTCGGAGGTCTGCTAAGTTGGAAGTACTTTTCTGCTTTGGTCTTTTTCATTTTCATATATTAACAAAAGTCATGCCCCTTTGGAGAGGATTGTGTGCAATCCTTTCCATTTTTTTTCCTTCAAGTTGATGATGGGGGAAAAAAAAAAAAAAAAAACAGCCCAGTCCTTGAATTTTTATGTTGTGTTTGTGGGAAAACACAGATTCCAAATTATTACACAAACCATCTGCACTTTCTCATTAACATCTTTAATGTTAGATAGTAAATATAACTTTGTCAAAAGAACTCTTCTTCACACTTTTTGACTTTTATTTTATTTCCCCTTGCAGCTAATAAATGGTTTGCATCACACATATTCTTGTGACAGGATGCTGTGGTTTTATGTTATGTGTTATTTCTTCAGCAAAAAATGTGCTTTGGTTGCATTCAACACTGCTGTGTGGCTTAGAAATAAACAAATGTCTGTAATGTTCCCAAGCTCCAGTTCATTCACTTTTTCCGTCTGTATGTGAAAAGTTGCTTACTAAAACTGAAATGTCCTGTTCATCTCTGGATCTGCAGGATTGATTCTCTTGTTTGTATTCTGGGTGATTCAGCCTTAGGCTTCTTTATTCCCACACTCTCCAAATCTCACTTTTCAACTTTTCAGCTTAAAATATAGGTCATTTTTCTGCAAGGAGTTAGGCGAAAACCCTGTTTGCTAGAAAACATATTGATGTTCTAGTTTGTATCACTTCTTAGATCTTTCAGAAACATATTCACATACCAGAAACAATAGGTAACTCACTTAAGAATTTAAGCATTTCAATGTTCAGATAAGAGGAAAAGAGGACAAATAGGTGTAATATCAGGACTGTATTTAGTCCACATTTAGTCTGGGCCTTGGTGTCCTATGCAATTCTCATATCCCTTCAGTATTCAGTTAGGAATTTCTCTCATTGAGCTTGATTTCTGTGATTTAATTATAACTGGAGCAATCAGCAAACAGAAGGAATCAGGCTAGTCCGCACTCAATTTGAATTAAGTTAATGCAAATCAAGATTCAGAACAAAAACACATAGTCCAATAAAACAAGATTACAAAGTAGTACAGTGAGTTCATAATTTGCTCAGCATCTCCACCTGCAATACCCAATATAAAATACCCATCTAAAAAGAGATTGATTTTCCTTGCAGTTGACACCAACAGGGGTTATATGTCGAGCTGATGATACTGAGGTTAAAAGCATAAACAGCATATGTTCGCAACTGGCAAGACAATCAGATTAAATAAGTGCCAGTTTTGTCAACATAGAATTTAATGTTTCCCAAACGTAAAATAGGAAAAAAAAAAAAAAAAAAAAAAAAAAAAAAAATATATATATATATATATATATATATATATATATATATATATATATATATATGAATAATATCACTGAATAAGCTAATTATTACCTGCAGTAACTCTTAGAAGTCAAAAGGCACGCATAAATGCTAAAAAACATATCCTAAGACAATAAAATGGTTAATCAAGATAAAGACAAAAACAGTATTGTCAGTGCCTTCAATAAAGTATCTTTTTAAATTATCTGCAAATTCAAGTCCTCATGTTTCCTTTTTTTTTTTGGTTGCTTCTCAGCCTATCAACTGTGATTTTTCTCAGCTCTGACCATTCCTTCTTCCCATTTCACCATCCCTATCAATCTCGAGTCCTTGGTGAGACGCGGGAGAAGCTTGAAGACTCTTTGATGCTCTTATTAGCATTCATGCCGCTCTGTCTTTCAGGAAGCTCAAAAAGCTAACATTTATAAGGAACCACACCGACTGAGAGGTGTAAACAAAAACAAAAAGGGGGAGCGTGACATGTGTGTTTTAGTCGCTTTATGATTAGCAAAGTTGACCCCTCTGAACACAGACAGACAACACAATCATATGTGTGTGTGGTCTGAGAGGGCTCAATGTGTCAGTCAAGCTTTAGGGGTTTATCTTTGGGAGCAAGGGCACCAGGCTTAGCTTCCTCTGCCGCAGGTATGGCAGGTTTCCGCGCACACGCCCGCGAAAGACGTGACAGCAAGTATCCGCTAGTGGGGTGAGATATGTCATTATTTCCAGCGCATAAAACATTCACAGTCATAAGCTCTTCTTTTCACGCGAGTCTCTCTTTTGCCGTTTCCCAACGCACGGCAAACACACACGAAGGGGAGCGGCGGGAAGACTGAATGGGAGCGGGATTCGTGCGCCCGCCTCGGCCTGTTATCTCTGCCCAGTAAATGCACCACATGACATCTCTCTGAGAGGCTTGAAATTACACTGTGAAGGGAAAATATTTTGGGTGAGAGACACCACTGGCGACAGGCTCCTTTGCATTGGCTTACGCTTCACAAGTACACAACGTGGAAAGGCGGATCGAGGAAGGCACAAACCAGTCCTCTCTCTCTCACGCACACATACGCGTGTCCACATGTGTTTTTTATTTTTTTTTATTTGTAGCTGCCTGGATAAATCATTTTGACAGCTGGACACAGATTATGAGCCCCTGAGCACTCTGCTTTAACAGAAAAATGGCAGCAATTCTCATGGGAGTTAAGAGTAAGATGTGACTCGGTGAAAAGCAGCAGCGCTGGAGGCTAAAAGCTAGCATGCTTTGTTTACTGAGAACACCAAATAGCCAAAACATTACAAAGCTTCAACACTTAATGCATTTGTCAATAAATGATGAAATTGTTCACATTTTCAGTTGCATCTCAGAAAACGTCCAAAGTAAAGGTTTTGACGAGTATTATTTCAGGTAGCAGAGAAATTTGCTTGCCAACTTTGATAAGGCAGTAATTATTAAGAAGTTAACATTTTTGAAAATAAGGGTTGAATAAATGTAAAGCACAAAATTATTTTGAAAACTAAGAGCTAGATAGATATAACTTTACACCCTGCCAAAGCATGGGCTTTTACGAGATTGCCAATGTACGATAGCTTTAAAATACTATCATAATTTAAAATAAAATGTATGTAATAAAATACCAATAGAACCATACAGTTTGCTGAGCCAACTATTTCATGCATGCAAGTCAGATTTTATGATCATTTGAAGCAGATCTCACAGACGGCTAAACTGTAACCAGCGTACACTCAGTCTGATTGTATTTTTATTCTCTCCAGGGTCCATTCGAATGGAGTCAGCTGTAAATCTCACATCTTTTCAACACTACTTCCTCAGATCCTATTTCGCCGTCAACCACGTAGGAAACAGGCAATTTTTATTCTTCAGTCATCTCTATCCCGAACATTTACGGAAAGCATTAGACAAAAGAAAAGCAATGATATAGCTGTCAGCTAAGGGCAAAGATGGAACTCTGAAAAAGATTTCTTATTTCCTCAGTGCAATTTTTTTCTCCTGAAGCCATAACAATAGTAAAACTCAAGGAAAAACGATAATACAGGATTCTACATTACTGAATGCGCTGTGTTTGTTGATACTTTTTTTTTTCTCCAAGACTGCAACTAGAGTTGTTTCTCTCTCTATAGTCAGCATTTCTCACCCGACAATTTATTCCGTCCAAACGGGACGAAGGACATTATTAAGTGCAGGACTGTTTCCAGACTGGACTGTGCAGGTCTGTGTAACAGCGAGGGAGTTGACCTTTTAGCAGCAGGGTGAGAGACAAGGTGCTGCCAACATGTGTACGCTGACAATCTGACTGCGGGGAACCATCTGGAGCTCGATGGGAACCGGTTCTGCCTAAAGCGGGCCGGGCTTTCACCCTCAACATGATGTATGAGGTGGTCACATCAGTCAGGAGACGGGCAGATTTGCGTTAGCATGTGGTGGGTCTGTGTTCAGATGAGGTTCAGAGGACGTCCGATGAAGCGGGAGACAGAGAACCAGAGAGGTTTTAAACTTTTTTTACTTTATTCTGTTCCGACTTGGACGTTTACTGGCATAGAGCTGAATACTGCATACCTTTATCAGGAATAAAATGGGTTAAATGCATAGATAACTAAATAAACTATTATTATTGTGTTATATTATTGAGACTGATCAGATGATTAAAGCACAAATAACATAGATAAGTATTTTCCAAACTTCATTGTTTACACAAGTCATGTTAAAGTTATTGCAAAAACAGGTGAATCTCAACACATTGCAATATGATAGAGATGTTGATTTATTTTAGTACATCAACTCAAAAGTGTGTCTCGTTTATTATTAAGATTCATTTGAGGCAGAGGGACGCATATGTAAGAGTTTATTTGATTTAATTTAGATGGTTATGGCTTACATCTAATGGAAATTGTGTTTCTCAGAAAACTGGGAAATTGTATAAGATGAATAAAGCTGTGTTTTTATTGAATTAATAATTAAAGTTTTTTTTAATACTGTGTACTATGAAATACGCCCATGTTCAGTGAGGTATATGCACTTATATTCAGTCTAGGCTCCTTTTGCACTAATTTGTGCATCAGTGCAGAGCAGCATGTCATGGTGTGGCGGAATCTTAAAATAGTTTTCTTTACCTTCATTTGCATTTCTTGGTCTGGGCTGAGGTTGAGTTTGGTGGCCAATCGAGCTGAGTTGGGTCTTTAAAACTGGAATTGTACTTTTGGCAGCGTGAAAAGGCAACACAAAAAAAAGACACGCAGTAATATTTCAGGTGGTTGTATTTATATTGGAGTCATCACTGACTTCACACCAGACCTCAAACAATTGTTATTCTATGTATTTCCCCTCTTCTAGAGTCTGGAACTCGGATCTCTCAATGAAATCCCAATTTTATTTCTAACTTCAAATGGGAAACTTTGGGACGCTGAACAACAGTAAAGTTCTTTTAACCCAGTTTAACCCAAATAATGTGACATGAGTCTACATGCTGATACGTCTGTGTCTTGTGGCTCTTGAATTGACTCATTTTCCTTTGAATCTTTCCCCCAAATTCTTGAATGGGCTTAGCTTTACAATCTAAGAGCTCTAATATCCCAGTTTATTTCTTCCTAACATTTTCCTTCCAGTTAACTTTCTGTAAATACGCTCTCAGTACACTGTGTGAACAGCCAGTTTATTTGGCAGTAGCATTTTATGGTTTTCCCATTAAGTGGACTTTGACAATGACTGACTGCTGGACAGCTGTCCGTTCAACAGCTTCTGCAGTCTTGAGATGATTGTGCAGGCCATAAGATCATTTTCTTCAAAACTGAGTTTAGAGCGATCCGTTCGCTGCAAGTGATAATTATTAAAATGTGAGGGATTGAATTATAAGTGTGTAATAAATACATTTCACATGTAGTAGTACTTTTTGACTGAAATCACCGAAATAAATGAACTTTTGGGATGATATTTTAATGTTTTGTTCGTGCTTACTCTTGTTTATCTACGTTGAGATAACAGTTGTGACCTAACCATCTGAAATAAATGCCAAACTCCTCACTTCAAATCCAAGCCCACCCCCCCAACCCCCTTTTTTTTTTTTTTTTTTTTAATGGAGCTGGCATTTGCATTTCCATAAACTAGTAATTTAGAGATCCCAGCTAGAAAACTAAAAAGTCACCACTAGCTGATTATTAGCAGAGACAAACTTCCTCTCTTACGTCAAGGCCATTCAGATCTCCCATCTGCTCCTGTGTCTTCCTCCTTCCCCAGCCTTCCGCAGCCGAGCCCCCTTTCCTCCTGGCCCATTACATTTCATCATCTCAGTTATCCTTTCTGTCATAAGTGGCCATTGGCTTTTAACAAGACACGGGAGGCCAGCGTAGGAGGCATGGTTAAATGCTCTCTGCCCCACTACTTCCCTCACTTGAACGCAGCGATGATGGAGTCTCATGTCTGGAAACTTTATTTCCCCTGTGGGCACTCTGGCATATTGTGGGTCATTTGTAGCGCTTAGATGGCTGAGCTGCTGAACGTATCTCAGCCCTACACAGAGCTGTGGCGCTCCACGCGTCGAAGCCTACAGTCAACGCGGGCCCAGAATGCATCGGGGTTCCGCCAGAGCAACAAAAGCTGTAAAGAAGTGAGCTCTGTTGGCTACACTTCGCCGGAGTGTAATGCAACACTCTGAGCATCTTTTCAGCCATACGATTTCTTTATGAATGACAACATTACCAGTTGACAGCTCCGCTTGGCCAACCCCCCACTTAATTACTGTTATTATGCCTCGGCAGCTTTCCTTTCTCACAATGGGCAGTTTTAAAATGATAACCGTGGCAGGTTTACTGCTGGTAATTCTTGGCCATTTTAAACACAATAGCTTGCCATCTGCTTAATAAAAATCCTGTCAACAAACTTTGTCCAAACTGCACTTCCAAAGCAACTAAGACGATCCATGTCTTATCGCAGTAGTTCTTGTGGACTGCTGTCTTGGACTTTTGAGCTGACGTTGCTCATATGAGGACTTAAGGGGACAGCGTTATGTATTTTCCAAGCACATACTGCCATTTTGTAGCGCAATCAAGCAACTATGCTTAAAAGAGTTGTTAAAAAATGTTCTCAAGAGAAGTTTGACTTTTCTATTTAACAACTTGACGTTGGCCTCTGTCTCTTTGAGAAGCTCCTGCTCTTTCTGGCACTCCGCCTTCAGCGCGTTATCACAACATTCCTCCATTTAGCCTCTCAGCAAAGTGTTTTGGGGTGTTGTGCTAGGAACTGGTATGCATGCTAAACTCAGCAGATGTTTGCTAAATGCTGCTGCGAGTCTGGCAGAGCTTTAAAATAAAAAAACAAACAAACAATATGTTCAATACAGCATACTTATATGTTTTTTTGATGTACATGAATATACGTGTGTGGTTGGGGAATACTATAGCTACTGTTCCTCTAAACGTTATTAATGCTCTTTTCTCTCACACACATTTTAATTTTGTTTTACACTTCTTCTTCTTCATCACAGTCACTAATCCTTGACAATTATAGTTTTATTACTTTGTAATTTTCCTTAGCATGGGAAAAACTCTTTCACAATGGAGTGGGAAAACACTGGTTTAAGAGCCCCCTTAATACTCTGGTGCTAATTAGTTTATGACAACAGCAAGGTCCATTCAAACAGTCTAATTAATTATGAACTGAAATCTATTTTTTGCGTAAGCTCTCTCCAAAAACAGTGCTAGGTTAAGAAATTACGGTTGAAATTACTCCTGGCACATAGAAAATCAGGTCACAGTTTGCTTATAAAAACTAAGGAGTAACAATAAAATTACAATAAAAGTATTTATGGGAAGTCAAGAAAAAAGGTAAGATATGTTGTTTACACCCACAATCCTGACCTCATTTAAAATAGTAACTAGTGGTGAAAATTAATTGACTAAGGACATTTTATTGTCTCCTTTGCTAATTAATTCATTCTGAAGCTCTTTTCTTTGGCAATTTAGGACATTTCTGAAGTTATACCAATAACTTACAGATACTTTCATTTCAGTACAAGAGTGGAAAAAAGATGAATGTTTTACTTAATTTTCTTCTAAGACTTTCTAGATATTTCTCAAGCTTATGCTGAGCTTACATGAGAGCGACATATTTCTCCATAAGAAATACGAATGTATTCAAAGACAGTAAAATCACACTATTTTTTTTTTATGTTTTAAAAGTTAAAGGTTTTTAATACTGAAACAAACTATTGTCTGAAAATCTTTCAAAGAACCGTCCAAATTTTGTCAGCATTATGATATAGATAGAAGGAACTTTTTCTCCAAAGATGAAAGAAATGAACAGCTAAGGAATCTATAAATTACTGTCCATACTTAAAACATCTTTTCTCTCTTGATTCTAAGAATTTTCCTTTCAGGTGATATGAAACTGAGTAAAACATGATGTAATAACCAACAAAGATAAATTGGTTGGCAATTAGTCTAACATTTCAGCTGTAGCATTGAGAAATGCAGAAAAAGCAACTGGCCTTGAACAAACCTATTCAAACATAGAAGTAATCACTTTACTGTCCTGACCAAGATTGTTGAAACATCTAAATACCGACATGTTTCACAGACTGTGCTTTTGATATCATTCAGATTGATTTTTTTTGTTGTAATAAAATGTCTAAAATATTTTGTAAAAATAAATTCTACTTAGTCACTCAGTAGTTACGAGAAATATATATATATTGCATTATCTACTAATCTTCACTGGACCTTCTGCAAGATAGTCTGTCAACAATCCAGACATTTTTTTTTCTTTTCCGAACATTTCCAAAAGCCAAGTTAGTTACAAAAACTCAACTGATAGGTGCCTTTGCAGAGAAAAAGAGCATTTGATATAGTTAACATTTTATCAGCTAGTGTAACCTGGGCACTCATGTTTAAGTTTAGATTCATAGCTGTTAATTATGTTTGTGTAATTGCTAGCTATTACGTTTTTGAGTCTTTTAATGACTATTTGCAACATAGCCCTTCACTTTACAACAGAGATGTTAATGTATTTCTTAGAAAAAATATGTTGCAGTACATATTTGTCCTTACTTTGACATCTCCTCCCCGGATTACACAGCATTATCAGCTCTAACAAGTTTTTTTTTTTTTTAATCTACCTCAATAGTTCACTGTCCTTTGACACTCACATTAGTGCTTTACTTTCCAAAATCAAATCAAGAAATAATTTCCTGTATCATAGTATATCATCCTTTTCCTATTCAGCAAAGCAAAACCCCGATCAAATTGACGATCCTATAATAATCCTATTGTAGGAAACAGTGACTGGAAGTCGTCATATCTCATCACTCTTGCAGGCTGCTCCTTTGGTTATTTCCAAGACAATCATTGGCAAAATTCCTCTTCACTTTCGCACCGCTCTCAAAATTCTCAATAAGCGCTGCAAGGATTGCTGCCGTCAGTTTTAAGCTCACACTTTACGACAATATTGGGAAGGTCACAAGGGTCGTCTGAACATCGGGGCTCGTAAAAATCCAGGAGAAGAACAAGTGTACTGATGACTAATTTGAGTCAACTCAGTTGTAATCATCATCTGCTGTTGCTTTCTACCCAAGCAAACAATCTCTGTTCAAACCAGATCTGTACACGATTCCAGATAGCTGCTCAAACAGATACGGCCGACATGACAACAATTATGAACGAAACAGGAGATCAGTCCGTAGCGTGTAAACAATTTACTCACAACATTTGAAAATCTCAGAAGGTTAATGGAGCTAAATCTACAGTTTGTGGTGTGGGGTAATGTGGCTCCTAGCAGCTTACAGTTTGACAAAAAGCAGATTTGGAGCTGAAACTAAAGGTGGCCCATCTGTTGATGTCAGTAAAGTGAAACAAGCAGAGTGAGGGGAGGGAAGGGGGAAAATACAAACTGCTTCCTGTCCATTTACAAAGTTCACTGCAGGCATAAAGTAGAAACTAGAGTCGTAAAAACGTCTCTGTCTCTAAAGAATGGTCAGCCACCTCTGGCGGTGCATAAGTAATTATTTCAAAGTATCTTTTGCTGTAGAGGAAGTTAGTCAGACGTGCTGATTTGCAGAAAGAGAGTAAAATATCACATAAGGGTTCAATAATAAACATATAGGGATATTTTACAATACCTTGCACCTTTATCCATAGCTGTCACTGCCACAGATTCTAATACTCCTACTACTAATACTTCTAATTATCCAGTATGTCAATGTAAGTTGGACAATCACAGCTATTGGGCCACACTCTTTCCACTTTTGAGAAAACAGACACAAGACGGTATAGGCCTGTCCCAGAGCTAATCTGTTTTCCTGTTTGTGACATTATTTCGTACCTCTCGTGAAGTGTGCAATTTAATTATGCTGGTTGATCATATAAAAGCTCAATAAAGGGCATAGAAGGTTTTATTTGCAACAAGGTAAAACCTGAAGGCACTCAAGGTGTATAAATGACTGTACAAAGTGCTTTATCCGCGATGTGATGTTTCCATTTTTAAAGAAAAAAGTCAAGATGATTGAAACCAGACCTACAAGAGTGTCAAGTGTCAAAAGCTTTACAGCAAAACAAAAATGCATTTATGCTGTGGAGCCTTTTTTATACGATTCCTGAACAGTTTCAGCACAGATCTGCTATTTTTGCCTCCTTTTTCTGTGGCTGTTAAGTCACTTGCAGCCATCAGTATGCTGTCGATCTGCATAACTCTGCACGCCGTGTGTCTGGCAGTAATGCTGAGAGCACTATGGTTTGTGTTCGAGTAGCAACCGCTCCATGAGGCCGGTTGGTGTGATTTCAGGTGAGCTCGTTATACAGCCAGAAGCTGCTTCCACACTGAATCCACCAAATAAAGGGTAATAAGCCACAGAGTTTACCCAGTGCCCAACAGACATCGAGCATAGATTGGCAGTGCCACAATTTCTGACAATCTCCACTCTGGTGACGCAACCATAGGCTGTGGTAAATTGGCTTCTTCTTGATTTGGTTGACTTTTAGAGTTTGATCCACTCTTATTTCACATGGCAGTCTTTTTTTTTTTCTTTTTTTAAATAAGCTGAATATTTGACATAAAGAATCTACAGCCTTCATCATTTTTATACAAGCTACAATCAGAATAGTCCAGGACTCATTAGAGTTCACCTCATGCACAGACCCAGAGGTCTTATTAGCTCCTTTGCGAGGGAAGTCAAATTGGAACAAGTTATACCAGCCCACTTTCCAGCACACATTTCCTTTTCAGAGGTTTCAGCTGGATACAGGTCTCTGATCTGAAAGCCTGAATTTGGCTGCAGATGAATGCAAAACTGCTGCATAATGCGGAGCATTGGCCGCTTGTAGTCGAAAGTGGACTTTAGACAGTTTTGTCGAGAGCAAATGGAGTGCAGGTGGGCGTTTGCGTTAGAGACAGCAAATTGCTCGATGACCAACGCGCGTAGAAGCACGTCCTGCCCGTTTTGCATTTGTTCAGCAAAGTGCGTCTGCTTTAAACGCCTCACAGACACAAAAGGCGTCCGCAGAACCTGCCTGACGGAGAGTAAAATGTAATTCACAGTGACCCTTAATGGTCACTTGATAACGCGGAAGTAGTGAGCGGACGACAATAGCCGCTGTCCGAAGACGGGAACGGGACTGCTTCCCGGTCTGAACGCGGGCCTTATATTCTCAGCAGTGCGTGCTGTCATTTAGCGCTGCAAAACATTTTTTAAACTGCCGTTCTGCACCACAAAGCAGGCAGTCAACTCCCCTCTCAGTCAAGTCATTCTCTGAGTGTCGTGTCAGTTGGTTGTGAATGGGAGATAATTAGAAGCTGCATCCTTTTATGCCGGGGATCACTATAGAGACCCAACAAGTGGCAGGATAGATTCAGCGCCGTCAGACAGATCTGTCACCCTCGCTCTCCCTACCAGCGCCATGGGCTGTGTCGGTACGCGCACGCTTTGTGCGTCTGCGAGCGAGCGTTGTGCTGTGAAGAGGTTATTTGTGGCAGACTACTGTGGGGCCTTTGTTTCCCTCATCTCTGCGCTTCTGACAGAGGGAGGAAAGAACTCAAGCACACTGTGCCTTTGATCACACGCTGGAACAGCTTCATACAGATAGAGGTGGGGAGTGAGAAGGAGTGATGGAAAAGTGAAAGAGTTGGAGAGCAGAGGTGGAACAGAGGATGGTTTTGGTGGCGCAGCCAAAAGGATAGACTGAGAAGTGGGGTGGGTGAAGGCAAGCTTTTGTGTAGTAAGAAAAGCTCAGTTTCTTGAATAATAAATCAGTGATTGGGGAATAGAAAACAGTGCAGCGTGTGTGACTGTTGGTGTAAAGTGCAAAGTTAAGAAAGTTTAGTTTTGTGGCAGAATTAACCAGCGTTTCCTCTGGTCTTCCCAGGATTTATTTATGCCACATGTGAGATAAAACACATTTTAAAAGGCCAGATAAACTTATTCAAAGTAATAGCTCTTTGGCATACATCATCATTGTCATAACCCTACAATGTATGAAAAAAGAAATATATATATAGATTATTATGAATTAGAAGTGTTTCAGCTCTGGACAAGGACACTCTTATCATTTAAAATAATTTTCAACAACTTTTGAGGAGATTCTTATCCATCCATCCATCCCATGTCTAGAATGTGAACACATTTATTCTCTCCCATTTTTTCTTTCCCTTTTGAGTTTTAGAAAGCCTTGCAATGTACTCACAATATATCACCTTAACTTTGAACAAAAAAAAAATCTGTCTTCACACATGCAGCTACTGGCTATAAAAACCCACATCTTACTCCTGCTGACAATATTTTCATGTTCAGGAGTTGGGAGGCTGGCTTTGGGTCTTTTTTATGACTTGTTAATAATTTGGCTCGTGTCATGCTGTCTTTGTGATTCCTGCCGTACGCGTGCGAAATTACAAAAAAAGAAATATGTTCTCCTCCTCCATAAACTTAGCACTTTGTTTTAAAATTTAATGTCTAGTGTGTGAGCAGCACTCCTTTTCTTGCCAAATTCAACAGCGTTGCCAAGTCGCTCTGTACAGCAGTGTTCTTTAAATCTCTTCCGTCAAAATGGTATCGAGTTTTTTCCTCCAACCAGGTGTAATGGTGTGGAAACAAAACCCGTTCTTGAGTAACTCGGTGCATTTATGTAACGTAGCACATCAGGTACAACTTACCGACCGAGCACAACGCCGTTACTCTCTAACGTCATCTCTCTAACTCTTCCTACCGTTTCTCATTTATTCTTGTCAGCGGCTCCACCTAGTGGCGTGGAGTAGTATTACACAACACAACACCAGGTACCCAGAAGAAAGAATTTTAAGTAGTTGGAGTATCTTTGCATCTCCATGGCTTTGTTCACTGAAAGACGTCATGCCGGCTGCCGCTGGATTAGAGCTTCATTTAAACTTCCCCAAGTTGTTCTACCTATATTTTATTGTGATGTGTGATTTTATTTTTGCAAAAATGTCCCGTTTCTCATTGACTTCCAGACAAAAGCCAGGCGTGATTTTAAGCTATCGCTGCAGCAGTCTGTTCTCCTGTTTGCTGCATCGTTTAAACTGACTGACCTTAATGCAGAAAACAGTGTTTCTCCTGTTGCTGCTGCGCCACGGCCAGAGCGACTCACAAATTGAAAATGGCTAGAGAATATGTACATTTGGCTGTGTTTGTGTTAATGAATCATGACGGCTCTGTCAACAACCTGCTGAAAGCTATTTCTCTTCTTTTGGTCTCAGCCGTCTGCGCGGCGTTAGTTTTTGTTTTCACTTTGGACTCCTATAGCTAAATTTAGCTGGAGGGTTATACAAAGACAAGCAGCTACTAATGAAATGGGGTGAAAAAGTGTCCGAGGGTTTTGTTGGTGAGTCTACAGCGTCTCAGTTTTAGCAAAGAAAACAAATCCTGTCCACACATACATCCAAAGAAAAAAAAAAAAAGCACAGTATATTCGCATAATTTCCCCCTCAGTTTTGACCTTTTCGTCTTGTTATTGATTATTCTCTATATTGTGTGCGTTTGTGTCCTTGTCTGTATCAGATGCTAAGCATTTGAATATAATTATTTGCCTTCAGGAGCCAGTGCAAACTGTGATGCTAAATTATATCAAAGGAAAAACTAATTTGACTTCCTGCTTAATTTATTACAACAGGAAATACGCTTTAAATTCAAAACAAATTTCAGAAGTAGCATTTATACATTTCTGCACACATTTCCACCCTTTAAAATTTACTCTTTAATTTTAACTAAATACCTATATTGTTCATTTAATATTACACATACACACAGCATTTGTCTTCCCAAAATTAATCATTTTTGGGGCTTGTTACAAAAAACAAACGCAGAACTAGAATTAATAAAAATAATCTTTTTATACGCCGGGCCGAAGGGGGTTTCTAAAGTGTTTATAATCAAATTTGTGAGATATGTGTAGGTGGGCACTGAAATAGTATTTGTGTTATTACTTCAGCTCCAACAAGCACACAGGCAGCAACTCAGCTGGGATCAGGCCTGATAGTCCATAAAGATGTTTTACTTCACATGTAATTTCATTATAAACAGTAATTAGAGTAAAGCACCCAACTGAACCACATATAGAACGGAGTTTGCAGGTTTCGAATGTCAGAAAGGCTTTGAAATAAAGCACTAAATAACATATAATTAGAAACAGGAAGACATTTTTCCATCTCGGAATGGGATTTACTTTATATTTAATCAAGTCATAAAGTGATATTCAGGTTTACATTCAAAGCAAACTAGGAGTTTGTAATCTATTGGTGAAGATGTAACATGCTCCACTCCGAATATTTTTAAACTGGCTAAACAATTTCTCAAAAATCTTGAAGGTGGATGATTTTTTTTTGCCTACATTTATTAAACTTTATCCCTATCTTAACAATGCCTGAAAGAAAATATTCCTACTTTCCCCTCAGGCTGCTGAGCAGATATCAGATATCTTCAAGTCTAACTTGGTAAGTTTGTTGCCTGATAGAGTTTTTTTTTTTTTTTTTTACACTCAGTTAGTTTTGTGTGAAGGAAGTGTGACCTGTCTATGGCTCATGCTGCCAGATAAAGGTATAACACGTCTTTTTCCGGAATGCCTTAGCGGCTCTTGGCTGAGAGTACTCCAAGAACAACAACACTTTTTTGTTACATAAGAGATGTATAAATGAGACAAATTTGCAAGTCGTCGTCAGAGTGCTAAGTACCAATGTGATCCAGCGCCAATGTGGAAAAATCGTACATTAGTTTGGGAACAGTTTTGGCATGGCTTACTGCTGCAGCTTTACACTCACCCAATTGTTAATGTACTGGTAAATATGTAGTGCACTATATTTACTATTTTTTTTTGTGATTTATGTAAAACTGAAGACATTAGGTATGAAAACCTTAAAGGTATGAAAGCTACACTTAAGTGAGCAACTTAAGTGAAAAAAGTAATCTTACATTTTTCAAAAACAAACTTAATTTTTTAATGGTGGACAGGATTTCTTATGGTTCCAAGTTGAAAACTATGTTTCCACAAGTAATGTAAACACTATCAAATAAGAATATAGTGAAACAAAAACTAATTGTATAGACATATGGCATTACTATGACAGACACGGTGTAAGTATGAGCAACTCATTCCTTGATCCTGTTCTATCAACCCCATGCACAGTTTCAAGCAAGAGTAAAACAAGAGGGAAGGGAACTAATTAACTTTTATCACCAAACAGATTCCTGCAGGATCTTAAAAGCCAGAATTCAGAAGGAGAAACGACAAACCAGCAGACAATTTGTGCCGAGGTGTTTGGAATCAAATTGCCAATGAATTGTCGCTGGATACAACAGGCGAGAGGTCTGAATTTTTTATTTTTTATTTTTTCCCTCAGATTCTTCGCAGTCGCTGACAGATGGAAACCAGCCCACGCCAGATCAGACAATCCTCAAGTCAGATCACTCCCACTGTTTCCAGCAGTGACAGGAAGCACACAGTGATGACAACCGGTTTTAAATATGACAAGCTTTTGTCCTACTTCGGATGAGATGAAAGCGTTCACTGTAGCGCAGTGTAAATAGTGCAGAAATTATTTAGAAACACAGCGCTTTTTCCTCACAGAAAACTAAAGCAGGATTAATGCTGGAGTCTTTTGAAGTTCAGCACAGATGAAAATGTTTTTCTTTTTTTTTTTCCTCCCATCTGTGTCAGTGGGGAAACAGCTAAGTGCTGTGTTGTTTTCCTAACCTTGGGAGCCCACGGGCCCCGCGCAGGGAGGATTTATTTCACTAATATTGATTACGCTAATTACACATTACTGATTATGTGCTAAAAACGGTGAATGGTCATGCATCTTTCTTTGTCAAAACAATGGAACTGAATTTATGTTCAATAAAACACATTATTTAATCTGGACACACTATCAAATTACACATCAGGGGAATTTATGCACAAAACAATCCAAAGGCCTGCTACTACCGTGGAAAAGAAAAAGATGTCTGCTCTCTTCATAACAGCATAAAAAAATAGCAAAAAAAATCACATCCTGCACAACCTTTTAGATGAGTTTAACCTGACAAGTCTGAACGTCTACTAGGAAACATTGTATTGAGTTTAAGGGCTCCACAAGGTGCCCCGATCGCATTATCTAAAGGGTTAAGATACAGAATCTCAATGAGTACAATTAAGTCGATGCTATGATCATTTATATCTGCCAGGCCTGCAAATTCCCAGACAAAATGAAGCTTAGGAGACAGAGTTTAGTCCTGGGATCAATGTGCCAGAGTGCTGATTGTCTGCTTCTTACATTAGCCATAAAGTGAAATGAAAGATGGGCCGGGATTAACGATGTGCTGGCGCTCACACTGAGCCTGACAGGAGGCTCTTTTAAAACTATGCCCAAGCTTTTCGTTTGACATGACAATTGTAAAAATGCACCTATAAATAGAGTTTGTCACCACCTGTCTTTGTTCTGTTGATCAAGTAAGCACAAAGTAAATCTACGTGCACGGACGACGTAACATTTTTACTTTTCGGCTAATTTGTTGATACTCATGGCAGAAAATAGCATATTTTACATTTATTACATTTATTGTGGAAGCATTATTCAATTTTGTAAGTATATATATAATTTCACGTGGAACATAAAAAGCTCTAGGCGATGATTTTAAATTTCAAAATGAAATGTCTTTAGTGAACGGACCTATTGCTGCTCTGAGAGGGTGTCTGGTGTCCGTCGGTCTTTCTCGGGCTGCTGCTGCCCTCGGGAACCAAGGTTACCTGACTTTTGCTATTATTGGGCTCTGAGTTTTCCGCACATCTGCCCTTCTTACAGTGATACCAGCTCTCCACCTCCAGGTGTTTGTGCCCATACACACATACGAACTGTCGAAGGTCACACAAACACAGGCTCCTATTCCATCAACGTCTCCGGTCTACTTTGATGCCAATTTGTGTCTTGAGTTCACAAAGTTAAAGGAAATGTTTGTGTGTTTTTTATGTTCTTCTGATGGGCTAGCAGCAGCTAGCGTCTTACAAGCAGTGGGTCACTCTTTGGTAAAGATGTAAATGAGATTTCCTGAAGACTGAAGCTGATGGCTGATCTGAGCAGGAACAGAGAAAGTGGATTTTTGACGTTGTTCTGTCATATAAACATGTTTGCAAAAGAACTTTTTACATTTTGCCACTTTACAAACCATAAATATTTGAATATTTTAATTAGGATTTTTTGGTACCTCACCAATACAAAGAGCAAAGTGGAAAGAAAAATTGTTTTCAAAACTTTTCATAAAGAATAAATACATTTAATTTTCAAGATTCAAAATATCCATTGTTACCACGCTCTAAAAAGTTATCAGTAGTTTTATGTAATAACAAAATGTAGTTGTTTTTTTAGAGCTAATGAAAACAAGACATTCATGATTAGAGTATTACATACATACAAACAATAAAAATGCTTTTATTGCAGAAATGTGCGCTAAAACGATGTTTAATACCTGCTTAAAGGTTGATATTTTCCGAACAAGTATACAAACATGTTTAATATGTGTTTATTATTAATAACAGTGTCATTCTATGTTTTCTTTTATGTTTTAATTGCTAATTCAACTCTTATCTCCAGCATATATGCATCTCTCTCTCTCTTTTTTTTGTCTGCAGCTGTTCATCTTCTCAAACATGCAGTTTCCACACAATGTGCCCAATTATCAGCTTTCATCATCTAAAAACAGCTTTGTGTCCAGCAACTCTGATCACAATCCTGCAGGCATGTCACTTCTTTTGAATCCCTTTGACACCCAACATTGTTTCTGTTTGAACATCTATAATTAGTCTCCAGGTGGGGGCCGTCGCTGTGCACGGCTGCTGTCCAACAGAGTTGAGTTGGGGGGGTGGTAATCTAAATCCTTCAGAAACAAGCTGTTTAGTAATGGTGTACAAATCTGAACAAAAATCAAGACGTGCAAAGTAAGTAAAATGGAATAAAACCGAATTTTCACGCCACAAAGGGATTATCTGACAGATAGAAAATTACTTGTTCAATCCTTTGGCAGAGATGAGCGGCGGAGAAGAAAGGAGGAGAGCAAAAAATGTACAGCGGGATAACAAAGGAGAACTTGTGAGAGAGCAACAGTGATAAAAAGACAAAAGCAGGGCAAACAGGCTGGAGGGTAGATTAGACAGGAGGTAGACAGTTTCATTGCCACCACCAGTAACAAATCCCCCAATAATAAGTGCACCCAATTTCATCAGCGGGTTCCAAAAGAAAAAAAAAAAAAAAAAAGAGACCAGCTCAGGCTTCAAAGCGTGAAAAATCCCCACTTTAGTTGAGAGAGCTGGACGCCAGTCGTCTTCCTCCTTGTGCGACGGTAGATCTTATCAATGAGGGGAGAGTTTTGTAGGGAGGATTACCCGGGCTTTGTGAAAGAAGATATTCATTAACTCCTGTCGACATCTCACAAAGCGATCATAATCCCACCGGAGAGCAGTGGACAGAGTCTGCGGACCGGTGCACAGGCTCTCGGCCGCTCGGTGCCACAGAGATGCAGCTGCTGCCCTTATCCTGTGCTGAGAAATGCCAGAGGTTCACATACAGATAGAGAGCTGGGAACAGCACGCACAAACAGGCAGTAAATAAAAACACATTGTGACCACTCTGTCCACTGTGGGGAACAGAAATGCTGTATCGGGAGCACTTGAGGAGGTTTCCAAGGGATGCTCTGTGTGTTTGAATATCTTGTCACTATCATTCAGCCATTTGAGCTGTGGCTGCCTGCACTAGCCTCAACCTGACTGAGTTTATATGTGGTGGACAGGAGAACATGTGAAGCCTCTGAGGACCCGATCGTAAGGTATAATGGTGGCTCTTTCCCCAAAGCTGTGGTTTGGGGGACAAAGGCTTAAAATAAGACAGTAGCAGTGTGTCCATTTAGCCAGGCTAGCATGCACAGGTCTCAGTAGGTAAAAAGATATTTGAGGTTATTACGTATAACTTTAAATATCAGTTATCAGAGGACGGTATGTGATGCCTTCCTGGTGTATGACAGGGAAAGTCTACGTCTCTGGAGTCTTTTTGAATGAAAATGTTGTAAATATTTTGTCTTTAAAGAGGCAGCTTTGCTTGGAAAGCAACAACTTTCCAAGTGTGCCACTGATGAGTTTCAAAGGATTTTAGAGATAAATAAATAACCTGGACTTGTACAAATTCTGTTGGACGTGTAAACCCAAACAACCCCGCCATGTGGCCATCTTGTGTCCTCATGAGGTTCTTTTTTTTTTTTTTTAAACGGACAATAAAGTTATGTTGCTGAAGAAAAAAAATAATAATTGTGCCTAATACTTATGCTACTGTGTTATGTTTGTATGTAGAAAAAATAACATCCCTGTAAACACATCTTTCTCTCCTCCTCTGGCAATTCGATAACTGATGTACAAGTCATGTTTCGGAGGGAGGTTTTTCACATTTACAAACAATCTCTGCACAGTTGTGGCAAAACCATGTTCGGACCCGACAGCAAATTCTTTTTCAATTACGGCATCCATGATAAACGTGTACCGAAACTAGAAAAAGGAAAAATGCATTGAAATTACTTTCATCCCCCCCAACCCCGAAATAAGAGATGATTGGAAGAGAGTGGGGTTGGGGGGAGGGGAAGCACACACATGTGGTTGTGAGAGCTGTCCACCCCCTTTCACCCCAGCCTTGCTCCACAGGCTATCTGCAGTGTCCACAATGCCTTGATAAAATATGCATCAGCTGCCTCTGCTGCCTGCTTTTCAGTCCTCCCCCTTCCACTCATGGCTAAGCAGAAAACTATACCAAAGCCAGGCAGGTGAAGTTGTCAACTGAGACAGGTAGTCGTGCAATGTTCAGCGGGGATTTCTGACCACACAAAGGCCTGACTTTCCATTATTTTGGAAATGGAACTAAAAAAAAGGAAAAAACAAAAAAATCGGGACGGTGGCTAAGCTCTGTCCTGAGTGAATCGGAAAATTTGCAATTTAAAAACTTTACATGATCTAAAGTTGTTATGTAACATTGGGGTGTTATATGATTTTTTTCCAATGGTGTTTTATGTAGTGATACTTATTTTGTAAAGCTACTTCAGGCTCTTTTAATTTCATGTTCTCGCATACCGAAAAGTGGGCGGAGTTTTCTCTGAGGAGCGAGCCTGGTCGGAGTGCGAGTTCACAATCTGTTTAGCATAAACTAGTCCTCCATTCATAACAAAGTATATCTCCTCCTGAGTCATTTCTGGTTCAACCAGCAGCATATTGTGAGTCAAATGGGTTCGCAAAGTCAGTGTTGCTAACAGGCAACAACCCCAGTGAGCAACAAGATTCAGGATTCACTTCTGTTGTCATGCCAAGATAGCTATCCCTAACAGAGTTTGTTTACCCAGCACAACAGGCTTTGTTTTCCATTTTAGGTGTGAGAACTAGGCCACGACGATGTGCTCTTAGTCTGAAACCCGTGGCACTTCCAAGATAGCCGTGTCATCGCAGTGTGAGAGAGATAATCATTGGGAAAAGTCCTCGGCCATCTGCAGAAATACATCGCTTGGTCAGAAACAACCAATCAGAATCAAGAGGAGGGTCTTGGCATTGTAAATCAACCTTATCTACATGCTGCTCAAACCCTCCCTTACTTTATTTGATGTGTTACTTCAATTTCCTCCAAAAGACAATTAATGTTTGTGGTTGTAAAGTTACGAAAGGTGAAAAAAAAAAAAAAAATCAGAAGTTCTGATCATTTTTACATGATATTGTAAGCAAGTGATTTATCTTCATAAATGACATGTCATTTTTATTTTTTTTAAATTTCTCTCAGATCACACCAGTTTTATCTGTTTTCACTGTTTGTTCATAAATGCCCTAAGAACTAATTGTTTCTTAGGGCAAACTACTAATTTCGTTGTAGAGTTTACTGTACAATTGTACTTACTTTCTTCCTGTGCTGCTTGTGGTCATACTTACCGTATTTTCCGGACTACAGCGCACACTTCACTATAAGATGTACCTACAAAGTTTTTTTTTTTTTTTTTTTAAGTTTTTTATTGGAAACGTACATATATAAGTTTGAAGTTTGAAGAAATTTCTCCGTCGTGCCTGCTGCTAGCATGTGCTTGTTCTAAATGAAAATTAGCACTTTCTTCTTTGATGTCCAATTTTGACTTCCAATGATTCACTTCCTGCTAAAGAGCCCCCTGGTGGTTGAAGAAAAATCCACAGAAAAGCCGCACTGGGCTGTAAACCGCTTGGTTCAAAGCATGGGGAAAAAGTATCAACTTATAGTCCGAAAAATACATATATATTCTTATTCTTCTTTTTCTTCTGTTTTATTGATTGTTCTGTGATAATTCTCATTAATCGTTTTGTACCTCCACTGAAATATAAGTACAGATATGTTTTAAGACGAATGGTTATCTCTTTTCTTCTGTCTGTAAAGCTTCCAGGCAGCATTATGGACTTACAACATGGCCACTTCTTTTCATTTCTTTTTTTACCTTTTTTTCTAGTAGCGAGGAATTTTCATTAGCCTGTGGGGAATTATAACAGCAAACCTTTAGGAAGAACAAAGGAGTGTCAATCATTTTTAGAAATCTTCCTGAATGGAATGTGAGGTTACATCAGTGTCTCGTCTTACACAAATCTGTTTAATTGATTTGCTATTCATCTCCCGCCTCAGAGATTAGGCTTATTAAAGCTCTTTTAATGGGACAATCTTATTCTAGTGATTGATATTTGGAGAAAAGAAAGTACAGCTCCTTAGGGGCTGGACGGCTCCGGAGTTTGCAAAAAACCTGGCAATTAAAAAATGTCTCTGCTAGATTTGAAACAGAGAAGAAGAAGAAGAAGAAGAAGAAGAAGAAGAAGAAGAAGAAGAAGAAGAAGAAGAAGAAGAAGAAGTGGAGCCATTAGTGAAGGCAGTTTTAAATTACTAAATCAATGCTTAGGAAAGCATTTAGAAATTAGCATAAGTAATTACAGGGGTTGACAGATATTTATGCATTGCTTTATGTGTTTGTGTAACATGTTGCTAATTACTGAATGGTGGAAAAAAAACGTACTAGTTGTTCGCTTGGTCTCAGATCGCTCTTGTTTTTCTTGTTTTTCTTCTTGGGTTTTTTTTTTTTTTTTGCCGTATTTTACATGATACGTTTTTACATACAGCGTTCGCTTGAAGTTTCCAGGTGGAGTAAGTGAAATCCGTGTTTTGAAATGCTGGAAACAGTTCTGCCTCCAGGCTACAGAGCCAGAGAGACCTGCATTAGTTCTCCTGCCTGTAGGTACGGCCCCTGGCATCCCCAGTGGAGAAACGTTCAAAGGTGTAGTCTGAATGTGTGTGTGTGTGTGTGTGTGTGTGTGTGTGTGTGTGTGTGTGTGTGTGTGTGTGTGTGTGTACGGGTTCACACAGCACATGTAATCAAAGCCATTGTTCATATGCTGAGTGATTGCACATCAGGTTAACTACAACAAAGTATTTCATTGTCTCTCTCTTTTTTTTTTCTTTGTTAAAATACCACACCGCCACCACCATCATCATCATCATCATCATCATCATCCTCATCATCATCATCATCATCATCATCTCTCAAGTAAAATCTCAGATGATTTTGTGCTGCTGTAGGAGAAAGAGCTTATACGTCTTATTATGTTAGCATAATATTACTTTATTCTTCGCTGTGCTATGAGGACGCAATGATCAAAGATCAGGGATATTTAATGTTTAATGTTTTAAATAAGATTAAAAGAAATGGTTACACAAAAAGACAAACTTTTTTCCCCCTTGCTTTCTGAGATTGCAGTAAACATTTCCTGTTTCTTGTTCGGTTAGTTTTAACATTAGCTAATAAAATCCAGGTGGATTCCAAGCTTATAACCTTTTCTACAAATGCAACGATGGTCAAAATTGTGAAACAACACATACATTTTAGTTTCATTATATTACAGGGCATGTCTCAAAAATGCCAGTGCGTTTACAAACTGAAATCTCACTTTTTATTTTGTTGGTGAAGTCAGGGCTTCTTTCTCACTGAGTGGCTAAAAGACTCATTTCACTGTGGATATCGACACTTCCTTACTAGGCCCAGTCAACCTTTGCATAAGGTTTGTTGGTTTTGTTCTGGGTTTAATATTTTGCTCCCAAGCAGCTTCACATCTTGAAACCTGAGCCAGAGTGGTATATTTGTGGTACTTGCATATAATCATATAAACACACAAACACAAAAGCTTTAGGAATGTGGAGACTGTACCCAACCTGAAGCAAGATTTTGGACGAAGCCCACAATTTAGATGTGTGTTGTTAGGGTTGTCTAATTTGTTTCTATTTACTAAAGAATAATTAAATAGTTACATATATATATTTTTACTTTCTTCTACTTCAGAAATTGGCATATATTTCCTTAGCAACTAAGTAGAACTGCATTTTAGGCTTGCCGCTTTCTTTGATTGCAAAAAAAAAAGGTCACAGTTTCTCCTGCTCTTGTCAGCTAATCACCAATCAGAGCTGGTCAAGCTGAAAATAAGCTTACTTCTCTGAGGATTTCTAGTCACATGCCTGTGTTGATAAAAGTTTAGACCACTTTAAGAAGTGCGCTCACGCTGCGTTGCATCTGTTAACTCAACATCTAGGAAGAGATCAAATCACCTGGAGTTTGCGGAGCGTTTGAAGTGTTAACTCGGGAAAGCACATGTGGGACAAGGTTTCACACCGGATTAGCACATTTTCCCACGCTGGCTTGTTTAAAGGTAAGGGTTGGATGAACAGAGGGAGATACCAAAATGTCGCCAGAGGTGCAAAACTGTATTATTTATCAGGAGCACTTAAGGTAAGAAAAATACTTCAATCAGATGCAATCTTGTAACGGGATCACTGTTTGTCAGCTGAGATGGTAAACCACCAATATTTGCTTAGCAAAGCTTTTCATAATCAATAGTAAAAGCTTTATTTTGAATTTTTTCTACTGAGGATTGACAGTTCTTGCTTATCATTTATGCATAACTGATTAAATTGTTTTCTTATTTTGCTATCCTTTTTTTTAACTTGAAAATCAATCCCATTCCTGAGTAAACCTGGACCACTTATTGAAAACCAGAGAAACATCTTAGCTAACTTGTGGTGACATCAGCTACCATGCAGCATCCTTGCATTCTCCGCAAGAACACACTTTCAATTTTATTTGCAAAGTACATTCTTGCCAACTACGCATCGTCTTGCGTACTTGGGGATTGACAAAAGCCCTCCGACTTACAGATGTACTTGTGGCTTGTCAATTTGTAGCTGTAAATAACACATCCTGGTATATGTTTAATATAGACGGCACAAAAATAAAGAATAAGGCTCATTTGCGTGGCCTTGGTCTTGTCCCTGAAGAGACTGCATGAAGGTGGACATGGATCTGGGAGACGATGTCATGTTCGACTGGAGCAGGTGGATTAAGAGAGTTGAAACAATCCCTCTTATGAAACCTCATGTCCATTTCACAACGCTGAGTAAGTGATTAATTCCCCCTTTGGTATTTCCCAGAACACTGTCCGAGTAGAGTTCAAGTTGTTTTTTGTTTTTTTTTCTCATGGTGATCTCATATTTTACTGTATCTTCACCCCTGAAATTAGGCTAAAAGCTCTCTGAAGGATTAGATATCTAATGGTTCCCCGCTTGTTTTTGCACCGTATATTTCCTGTATCAGTCTTCATCTCTCGTTTTCCCACCTCTTGTCTAGATTTCCCTTTATTGATTTATTTCTACTTATTTCTCACTCTGGTGCCTGCTCTTCCTGCAGCTCTCTGAGCCTGCTCTCATCTCCCCCTCGTTGCGTAAGCTACACATTGCTTCTTTTATTCCTTTGTTCGTTTCATTTTTAATTTTTTTCCCCGCCATACTACTTATCAGATGCTAACATCCTAGCAACAATCTTCTGATCTTTTAACTATTAAATTAACCGCAGTTCAGTTGGCTACGACAAGTTAATTAAATTTACCACAACTGATAACCATATCTTTTATATTAATGGGCGCACAATGCATGCCCACCACTAGGGCCTGATCTTCAAACGGTTAGCACGTATAAAAACAGGCGCAAACCTGATAGCGCGTGCCAAACTGATCTACAATCAGCAGGCAACCAGGATTGCATCAGCAAAACGTGGAGAATAGCAGGCTCAATAAATTTAGCTTGTCTGCCATCATAAATATGCAAAGCATATGGTGATCATCAGAAAGTGCAAAATACTGGGTGGAGGATATGCTAATGTAACGACTTTCAGCCGCAATTCGATTTATCAAACCCGAACCAGATTGCAAATGCTGCTTTCTTTGTCTAAATTTAGCACATTTGGAAAGGAGGAGCAAACTGGCACTCAAAACTGTCTGCGGTCACCATGGAGAGCAGGAAGCAGAGATTTCTTGTCAAATATGTGGAGCATTTAAAGAACACGCAATCAGAAGAATTCAAGTTTTTGATGAAGATGACATTATACTTATCCCAGAAATGACTAAAATCAACTTTTTTGAGCTTTACCTCATCAAAAACAAACCCAGAGAATTGCCTTGGTTCTTTCAGGCATGTTTGAGAATTCATCTAGTCTCCCATGGCAACCATTCAGCTCTGCAAAACGCCTGGTTGGACCTAGCACCGCCTTCGAGTCGCAGCTCCTCCTCAGAGCTGCAGACAAGAAGCTTAAGAAGTTTCCAAGCCTCTGCAGCACTCAGGAGGTAAATCATATCTAACTGATTTGCTAGCTGATGAGGAGCTATCTTAAATGTAATCGGATTGTTGCTTTTGAGTCGGGACGCCGACAATCGCATGAAAAAACTTTAACTAATCAAGCTTTTACACTTTGCTCTTTTTAACCAATCGCATCTCTGCAGGACTCGTAGGGGTTTTTGCTCCAAGCTAATCTCTCGTGGCGATCGAAAGCTGAAGGCCCACCGACTCAGTCTTCCTGACTTTCACTCCTCTGTCTCCTGGCAGCCTGTTGCCATGGCAACCTCCGCTCAGCAGCGAGCCAATGCAGCAGCAGCAGCAGCCTAACGTGCAATACAGCCCTCTCCGCTGCACACCAGTGTATCTGTGTCACTGTCACAGGCCCCCACTCTGACCCACTGCGCTCAGACCCCCCGCCCCTCTTCCAGACGCCTCTTTACAGGGCGCATCAGGTGGACAGAGTGGTGGAAACGGCACATTTGAATTATCGTTCCATTTACATTAAACAGGCCTGCTTCTTTTATAAGACACACACACACGCACACACACAAAATAAAATGACCATCAGTTAATCTCCACTTGACTTCACCACAACAGTTGCCCTTGGCCAAATATAATCGCCTTTGTGCATTTGTGTCGTAAAGTCTTCTGTTTATACATGTTCCAAATTTATGCCAGCAGGAAGAAGATAATGACTCGGTGAATGTGTCCTTGGAGGAATGAAGAGATTTCAGGAGAAAAAGGAGGAAGGTGGTGGGGGTTAGAGGGAGAAATGGGGGAAGATTATGCAGAATATACAGCACATAAAGCAGCAGGGGGAAATAAAAGTGCTTTGAAAGTGTGACATGCTGATTGTTGCAGGAAGCGGGGGAGGATATAGATTCTGATTACTAGATCTAACATGTTAAAGCCACAGATTGGCGACGACTTTGAGAAAGACAACCCAAATCTTAATTCGTGTGAAATCTTGACACAAACTTCTTTTAGCAGTCTATGGAAAACCCAACACAAGCCTCGATAGGGAGTGATCAAAAATTCACAAAAACATTTACAGGTAATTGACTTCATTTAGTCTAGTCTCAAGTTTTTAGAGCCAATTTAAATTTACGTAATGCATAACTTCATACAGGAAGTGCATTTATTTTGAAGCATTTGTTCGCATCTCTGAAGGGACGGGATTAAAATCTGTAGATCTTTCAGTTCAACGTGTTCATTTCTTTACTACAGCATGCATCATGCAGTGTTCAGAGACTTCCCTTCTCCTGACGCTGATCCCAGGATCCCGTCTACTAATTTACCAGCTTTGCTGTCGCCTTTAAACAGAAACTGTAAGTTTTCCAAGGTTCTCAGTAAATTGCGAGTTAAAAAGTGACGCACAAAATGTAGAGAATTAACCTGCTGTGCGTCTAAATAAGTGGCTCAGGAAAACACTTTTATTTCAAATAGCTGAAAGTGACTTTTTACTAATGTTACATTGACGCTGAAGGTAGCATGATGTTACGGCAAATACTAACGTGTTAAAAACTGTTTGTAGTCAGAGGTCCAAGAACACCCCGGTTAATGAATCGGATTTGTCCTCTAAAAGTGGAATAAAGTGTAAATGTCCGAGCTAACCTAACTTTGTCATTACACATCAGATTGTTGATCAATGTTTCAGAGATTATGTTTCAAAACAGCTGGGATTGTAGCCTAGATTTTAAGGCACTCAGTGTTTTGGCTGTTGTGACGTTTTCTGGAAGTTTGTTCCGGATTTGTGGTGCACAGAAGCTTGAATGCTCCACGTTTGGTTCCGGTTCCTGCCTTTAGCCTCGGGCTCATTGTCATCCCTAACAGTTTCATGTAATATTAACATGCCAGAGCAGAGGAGCAGAGCCTATCATGCAATAACCGCCGACGGTTAGGACTACATCCGAGCATGGCATGGGGGGAGATGAGGTGCTTAGAGAGCATCCCTATTTCTCACCCTGTGGCCTACATTCACAGACAGGTGGACCTCAGGCCCCGCAATCCCACCCTGAGGGCCACGTCTTATTTGGTTTGTGTCACATTTGCTATGAATCTTTTCTTCTCCTTGAGCTCCGCAGAGTTATTGTTACCATGGTAATACTAAAAAAAGCCTCTGGTATTTAATGCAGTCGCAGAGAAGCTATCATCAAAGCCATCTGAGCTCAAATGGAACATGTGGGGATTTTATTTTATTATTTTTTTTCCGGGTTGCAATTTAACAAAGTCTTTGGATTTATTTCTACATCTTTGCCTTTTGTCACGTTAGTGCAGACGGTGTGCTAATTATCATTTTAAGGGGTGTTGTTAAATGTACCCACGGTCTACAAAATGTACACCTTTGTTAATTTGCAGGCCAACAAGTCACAAGATAAAATCAGAATAAAATTCAAGTTATTTCCCAGTGGATTCATAACACCTTCACATGAATCCAGCAAAAAGCAAGAGAGGAAAAAAAAAAAGCAAGGCAAAATTACTGGGATAATTTGGATGTTTTGAATTGAAAGCTTGAAAAACAAAATTGCAAAAATTTAATCTGAAAATTTATTTAGACTGACAGAAAGTTTTGGCTCATTTTAGTTATTGAAATTGAAACTTTTTATATTCATGTAATGCCACGTCAGTGGATAGTCATAATTTCACAGGAGACTACTGTTGTGTTTGCCAAGCAACATATGTGTGTTATGCTAACTTTGCACTTGCCGAAACTGCTTGTTCCATTAATCCACCAGATCAGCAGCTTCCACCGCTTGGAGAATATATTCAGTTCTATGCAAATTCATGGCAAAATGACATCTTTCTAGTACATTTGAATTAATTAAAACTGAAAAAAAATAAAATAAAATAAACTGTCAGAACGTCACTTAACACAATCAAAACTTGTCTTTCAAAGGGACATTTTGGATTTGCTGTTTATAAAAGGGTGAATCTAAAAGTTGGACCCAGAGGGGCAAAAATGAAAGTTTTTTTATACTGGTAAAAAACAAAAAACAAAACAAAAAAAAAACAACACACCATTGCAGTTTGTGAAGCACCTAAAGAGAACAAAACACAAAATGCGTTTCCTGGCAGAGTGAATGCTGAATATAAAACTAAAGTGGCATAAAAAGGAGTTTAAAACAAACAAAAAAAAGTCCTGTATAATCCCTGTGGGATCCCCAAACTTCAGCATGGTGAAAACATTGCTCATATATTAATGGAATTACCAACATCACTAAACATTACTGTCAGGGTTGACACCTATTAAACACAGCACATAATACAGGAAAGACAAGAGAAAGTTAGATTCTTAATACTCGCGAGGAGAACAGACAGAGATGTGCTTTCAGTTACAAATCTCCTACCGCTCTGTAGCACATTTGCCTGCCCCTCTCTTTTTATTGTCTTTAGGATCCCTAATCACAGAGAGCGCTGTAACTCTAAAGGGAGGGGGAAAACACTTCATCACACAGTCACAGCGCAAGATTATCGCTAACTAACAACACAATCTATCTCACACTAGCTTATCCAGTTCCTGACCCAGGATCAAACAGGACAAGTTGTGAATCTTCACGGCGATGGTTTTATAGCTATCTAAGAGGTCAAAGCAGGGCGTTCTGTGAAGAGCTGCTGTCACTGCTCTTCTTCAGAGAGGCCCTCTGAGAAAGGAAATCAGAGTGATTAACAATATAGAAACATTTCTTCAAACATATGACTAAACTAAATAAGTAAGAATACATAAACTAAGAACATAATAAAGATATAACAAATAGTTGATAATAATACAATTTACCTAACAATTACGCTTCTTCACATCCTCCACTCTTCTTTCCACTGCTCTCGGATGGAGTTTCTTCTGCACTAACAGGAAGTGATGTCGTTCAGAAACCAGGAAGAATTTCAGATTTAGGGCCTTTACAGTGGTGTTTGGCCTCATTATCGTGTACGCAAAACGTTCATTGTCACATAACTTCTATTGTAGCATAATTTTCATTTAATGCAACTTGAATTATGGGCTTCTGTTGCTGCTCAGCATCCACAGAGCCTCCTGTGTTCTTTGGAACTGTAGAGCAAATGTTATTTTAGCTTTTGAGACATTAATGAGCTGCTTGCTGTCGCACAAAACTATATTGTTGCTGTGGCTGTGTCAAAACAACTGTTCAAAAGTAAAGTATCTGCAAAAATCACTCCAGCTGCATAACATCCCAATCCAGAAAAGATAGTTGTAAGAAAAGAAGCAACATTTCAGTCATATTAGAAGGGATAAAAGCTTTAAAAGAATAAACCAGAATAAATGTAATAGACACTCTGACATCCCGCCACCTTGAGTGGAACAATTCTAAAATATACACATAGTTTGATTTAATCTGCTGAACTTCAACTCGGAGTTTTAACTAGGCCATTGAAAGTGATACTGATCGAATATAAAAGAAATATAAACTGTCTGGCCTCTCTTAACATCTTACCAACTAGTTGAACAATCAGTTTCAAAGCTTTTCCGTTCCACAAGGTGGAAGCAAACCGGTAGGGGATTTTCAAATTTCCATTTTTTTGCCTCTATTAATAAGCCCTAACAGTGACACCTCCTGCGATTTTGTGCTTCTTAAGGCATACGGAGGAATTGATATCGATCAAACCACAGAGACGTACCATTCAGCCTCTTAAATCAAACAGCCTGGGCTTTTCCAAGTTGTTTACCGGGTGGCTAATAAAATAATAATAATAATAATAATAAAACAACACATTTCCCAGTTTTTGAAATGTCAAAGATCATATGATGCAAATTGAAAAAAAAACCACTTCAATTTCACTCTGCTCATTCAAGTAAGACTTTCTATTTACTAGCAGACCGTTCCACTTGATTGACGTAATTGCGTTGTTTAAACTGTTAATCTAAGCGAGAGCCCCTTAGAGGTAAAGAAGTTTAAAAAGAATATTGATCACTAATATGAGTGAACTACTGCGGCTCTATGAAGAGCAGAAGTTATGCTGAAGCAATCAATATGACATCAAGCAACAGACAGCTGAGCGGTACAATGACTGCTGGAAGAATACCTTTAATTTTCTCGTCTATGAGTGAATACAGCTTAAGATAATTTCATATTCTTGAAGAAGAAACATATCTGTTCAATCTCGTGAATTTCATTTTTAACAGACCATTCAAAGAAGTTTAAAAAGTCAAGTGAGGAAATGGTGCAGAACTACATGTTCGTTGTAATTCATAGTGAGAATATTGAATAAGAGCAGCTCAAGTTCAAACGGATTTAATGTTAGCGGTGGGTCCTGATCTCCTGAACTGACCGATCGCCGCCCTCCCACTCTCTCTGGAAGAAATAATTCTGCTGCTGCAAATTTAATCCATTATAATCATGAATAACTAAAAACGGACTTATGAACTTCACCGAAAGCACAGAAAAACGACTCAAAAATAATTAAGAGGGAATGTCTACAATCTATATCCCTTTCAAATGAATCCCATAAATCAAACATTTTTACTTACCTGGATCTCCAGATACATATTATATAGTAGTGATATATCGATAATAAACAATTTGATAATGTTTTCCTGCTTATGTTTACAGCATATGTACCATGCAGAAGAAACTGAACATCAATTACTAAAGATTACACATCAATATTTATTTTGACTCATTGATTGACCCAGTTTGGTCAATAAGATTATTTATCAATGTCATTAGAGATTTAATTTTGTTAGGTGCTTGGAATGTATCAAACATTGTTAAATATGAAATTTACCTTTTGCATTGGCTATTAAGACATATCCAGTTTCAATTACATTCTATTTTGCTGAGACAATTTTGTCAACTCTTTGTGCAGGTCGTCTAATCCAAAATTCAGTGCCAAATAGAAGCAGGAATATCCTTAAAAAATAGAGGGAGCAGCAAATACTCAGTGCCAGAACATTTTTTTATTATTATTTATTTGTTTTCCTTGCATTCAAACATCTTAGTTGAACTCAGCCGTTTTAATATTTCAGGGGGTGGGGGTGGGGTTGGGGAATAACTTCTTGATAGAGTATTTGATGAATAACCTGAAGCTAATTTCAAGAGCATCAGTGACAGAGCCGTGCCTTTGATGAGTCATGAAGACAATTATGTATAAATATGGTGTGACAAGGTGATGTCGTGTGTGAAATAATAATCTGGCGACTGGGTTTTGTCTAAAAGGTATTAAAAGATAAATCACTTTTTTTTTTTTTTTTACATGCACCAGTACCATTGAGTCTCTCCCTATCTGGTGATGCCTCTTCCTCGCTTCCTCCCTGTGTTCCGGCCGGCAGTCGGAGGCATAGAGGGCGCCATGACAACGGCTTTATTAATCACATCAATCATCAGTAACTCTACGGCGACCAAAGGGAGCTCTAATCGCTTCTCGCCAAACTGACTATTTCTTTCCTGAGAGGCTCGTTGCAGACGGGGGGGCGACTCGATGTGTGTTTCCCACGGATGTGTGTGTGTGTGTACGGCGTGTGGGAGGAAATCTGATTGTCTGCGAGAGTGTTCGGTTTTTGCAGAGGGCACAAAGGAGGAGGAAGATGTCTCCTCAAACGGGTTCATTACAAATGCCGCCAAAATTTATTCCTTTCACTTTTTAATAAGAAACTCCGTCGACTTATCGGAAACAGTCAGCCTTTTAGCCGCTTTTCTCTGAGCCGAATTCCACACGCTTGTTAAATAAAGCCATTATGACATGTTGAAGGAAGAAATTTAGATGTTTACCTCCTTGAGGCATCCCATCCTCTGTCAGTCCAATTCAGGTACACCGACTGGGACGATGTCGCACAGATTAGTCTGCCAAACAGCCTGCTGGTCTGTTGTTTACCAGGGCACTAGGATTCAGTTTATAGAAATTATTTATGATATCCTTAAATATTTTACAGTACCTTGTAAAAAAAACATTCATACACACCTTGAACCATTTTGCATCTTGTTACTTCACAAGATGTAAGGCAGCAACTTGGATTTTGTGTTTTGAACCAGCACAAAGTTTAGCAAAACTGTGAAGTGGAAGGACAAGGACATATGGTTTTTATTTCTATTTCTGTCACAGATCAAAGTCTGGCATTCATTCTGTTTCACTCAGTCCACTAAGCCAATAACTTGTAGAACCATTCTTTGATGCAATTATAGCAGCAACTCTTTGTTTTTGTTTTTTGTTTTTTTTTATTTATTTTTAAACTTTTGTTCATTTTTCTTTGCAAAATAGTGGGAGCTCAGCCAGGCTGGACAGGAAGTCCCTCTAAAAGCAATTTCCAAGAAGTACATCAGATTCTGAGCGGATACAGGTCTAACTGGGCAATTCTAACAATTAGTAACACATTACATATATATTTTATACTTTTCTTGCTACTTAAAAAGCTTGTGCATTCTTGTGTTTAATTACAGCCTAAAATCTCAATAAAACACATTGAAGTTTATGTTGTAAAGAAAAAGAAAGGCCCAGAAAGTAAAGCTCAACACATAGAAGCAAAACACAAAGCGAAACATTTTAAAGCCTTTTTTTTTTTGTAATTTTCTCAACATCCCCATAAAGACTATTGAACTTATTAAGTGGAATACATTTATATAAAGAGTTTTGCTTTCTGGAACTGATTGACAAAAAATATTAAACTTTTCAATGATATTGAAGGTTTGGCAAAGCTTCACGTAAAGAACTACAGGAAAGTTTTAAGTTGGATGAATCAATCTGGCTTGACTCGGTTCAGTGCTTCGTTTTTTGTAAAAAGGATCTCAGCAACGAGGTCGTTGGAGTCCACAGTGAAGCTGTTATATCCAGAGGAGCTGAGCGGCATGACAGTAAACAACGGAGAGCGAGTAATTAAAAATAGACAGGAAATGGGATCATGTTAATACAGGAAGTTCATTCAAAAATCTAAACAAGCTATAAGGAAACACAAACTGCAGACTTGTTCACCAAACCTGGAAAAAAGAAAAATTAAATGAATACTTTTCAAAGGCTGTAAAAAAATGTCAGCATCACACAATCATTACCAATAACAAGAAAAAAAACATTCCTTTATACTGAAACCTTATTATAATTAGCTGAAATTATGCAATTTAAAAAAAATCAACAAATGAAATGAATAATACAAAACATGCTCTTGTTTTGAGATGATAATTCGGATGTCATTAAAGTGTCCTTTGGTTTCTCCAGTGTTTTGCAAATTCTGAGGCAACCTCTTTTTTTTCAGAAGTATGTTTTTAAAGATCTTCAGCACTGCAAAACATACAATTTCTACTCATTTGACTTTTACTTGATCAGTCAGGGCTCTGTTTTTTAATATAATCTGAATTTGGATGCTGCATGTGTTAGAGATTTTTTGGTATTATCATTTTGTTATTACTTTAGTTCATATTCAGTCTAATGTTAATCAATAGATAATCAACATTCAGTCTATAGATCGTTGTGACTTTCTGTTTAAAGAGTGTTCTCTTCCTTATGTGTGGATGCTGCATGCCTAATGCTAATATGTTTAAAAAAAAAAAAAGCAATAATGAGCATGCTAGTATATGGCTATTACACAAATTTTGTATAACAGATTTAAATGAATTATTTCTTTAACGGCAAGAAATAAAAAAAAAATAATCAGAGGGAATGCAAAAGGCAGCTTTTAAAAACCTACCCAAACTAACTCGACCCTACGGGGCAAGTTTCTGTTTTGAAAAGCTAAACTTGTGGTTGAGCGATCGAATCAATCTCCTCCTTTCACAATATTTGTGTTGTTTAAACCGTCGTGTCGCTCACTGTCGTACATTCCGGCGTGTCGTCAGTCAAAAAGCCTTTCACAGGAAGCGTCTAAATAAAACATTCACAGCATCTCAGCCGCTCTGCAAATTCCAAAAGCTCAGACCGAAAACGAACCAGGCTCACCGTCCATGAAAAATTAACACTTAGTTACAGTCCCCAGCATCCCGTTTCACAGAAACAGGGAACATTTGCATCATGTCATGGGTTTGTGTTTGTGGGATTCCTTGGCTGGAATACAGTGCCTCATTAATTAAACATAACATTGGAGGCATTCCTCACATCATGCGCAGTTTCAGCCTAGCAGGCAGATGGTTCATGATTTCTTAATGGAAATTAAGACTATAAGCATGAGACGGGTTTTGGTTTGACAGTCGGGCAGGAAGGTGAGAGTCGTGCATCGCTCTGCGTCTGCGATTTGTTTTCCGATTAGGATCTGTTTGTCAAGATCCCAATTGTTTAGTTGTTCTTTATTTAAAGTTTTGTTTTTTATTGTTTCTAAAGCATTTGCATTAGAGTTTCTTTCACAGTGAAGAGAGCTGGTTTAAAAAAAAAAAACAAAACAAAACAACCCATTGCTTAGTCAGAGTTGTTACCCAAAGGAATCTCAATGTGCTTGATGAAAATTGGCTCTAAAAAATGTAGAACCCATAATCAGTGGAAGACATCTCTTTGTTTCTCGGCTCGAAGGCTCTGATCAGGGTTCTGTCAGCTGGCAAAGAGGCTGTGGGGAAGCCAAGGCTGTGGGCCGGCCTCCATCAGATATCCAGCAACAGCGGGGGCTTTGGCACAGCCTTGACGAGGGGTTCCTTTGATTTTTTCTTTTTTTTTTGTCAGCAGTGCCGTGTGTGTGAGTGAGTGTAAAATTTTCACAGGGACACACATGCCCAGAAAACTAGTATTTCCTTTTTTTTTTTTTTTTTTAAATCCACTCTGAAGTCAGGGACATTCTCTTACTTATAAAATTAAGAGATAGTTTCAGGCTTTTGAAGTTTTCACAAAGCTGTTCTAGAGCCAGAAGCATGTACTTTGGGTCCTGAGGTTTGTTTTTTTTCTTTTACAACATGTATAATATATGTTGGTGGGGTTTTATCTATCTGTTTTGCAGATGTTGCCCTACATGTGCCACATATTTAAAAAATGAATAAAGCAAAGGGTTGTTTTTCAACACCGTGAAAACGTGTTGCCCCCACCAGACTTTTTCCTTTTGTCACACCCAATTTTCAGATTATTAAACACTTTGTGACATCAACGATATTTCTAAACTCAAGAGTTTATTTAGTAGGGGATAAAAGCTCTTGAAATCAATCTGGCCCCAAAAGAATGCATAATTACAACTCTTTGAATTACCTGCAGTTGATCACAATATACTGGTTCAATTTCACCAGTCACACATAAACTAATAGCTGTCAGTCCCGTTAATTTTAGAAATCACTGTTTCGGAAGTTGTCTGACAACATTAAAACTGAAATGAAGTGCTAAATAAATAAGAAAACGAATGAATGACTAACAATCAGGTTACAGTTTCAACAAACTCATGGTGATACATCTTTCTGCTAGTGCTAAAGAAACTATGACCAATTAGAACATTAGAAAAACTCACTTTAAACTCCAGTCCAGTCCTTTAGATGAAAATGTGCCTTGCAGCCTTATTAAGGCAAAACATTTAGAGGAAAAAAAGACAAAAACTTGTTGATCATGTTTCACACATACCAGGAATTAATGCCACTTTCTTGGGTTTATAATGAAGGACCAGCACATTCACATTCACACGTTTTTGTTAATCACAGCCTTCTGTCAAAGCAAAGTTAATGAAGACTCTTATTTTTCATTAAAGCCACTTGTGCACCATCAGGCTTCCTCGATAAAGGCGATCTACCCAACCTCTGCCCAGTCGTCCCGGCTCCCTCGCTTCATGCTGTGGAGGAGCCGCTTTTTGCTTTCGTGACTCACAAAGGCTCGCTAATAAAGGTCAGCGGGCCACTCAGTACCGGCGCCGGCTTCCCCGCTCTCACCTCACTGCCGGCATGCCTAGGTGGGCCCCATATGGGGGAAAGGAGGGCTGACATATGGGTTTGTCCACTGGTTCCACGGTGGCCCCACATGGACCCCGGATAAATGAAGGTAATGGATGGATGGGAAGCAAATAGATGGTGGAACTGATACAGCCACCTCTATACAACTGGCAAAGCTATAAGAAAGTTACACTTTGTAAGGAGTACTGAATGGATTTGTTGATTTCTCATAGAGAGTTATCCTTGGAACTGACCAAAGTCAAGGTTCATGGTTCAGGTTCCCCCTTTTTTTGACACCACAAGATTATGAATCGTTCCTCCTTCATCCCAATACATACAATTATGTTGTTTTGCAAAATACACATTATGTTCTCAAATTTGGACGCGTTTTTCGACATAAATGGCAACGGCATTAACAGTCTGACGGCTGCTTTGGAGTTAGGCTGAAACTAAATGAATCTAAAATTTCAGACATGCAGAAACTTTATGTTTAAACGAAACATGTTTATGTTTCAAATCAACACTAAATCTACTTCCAGATATCATTCAGTTCATTATATTATTTGTTCTAGTATGAATGCTTCATTCCAAGAGATCAATTTGGGTGATTGAATTGATTCTTGATTTCAAAACCGACTTGAATTGGTGTGAAATTGACTAGTTAACGGTAACCGGACTTCAACCCAGCTGAACACCTGCAGTAGATTTCTGAGCTTATTACCGCCTCGTTTCTTCTCAATGGTCGCTCTTCTCACAGGGCTGATATGAAGGTTATTGCCATTTCATTACACCACAGGACTTGTTTGCATGTCCATGCATATGAAGGTTTTTGTCAGGTCCCCTTCGTCAGGCCAGACAACGGCATATGCAGCTGATTGTGGGGATGTTGCAAGATCTCGTGTCACCAGATCTCGTAATAATAAGGCGCCTTAGTATTTCTCATCAAAGTGTCTCATCAATCACTGTGCAGTTGCTGTCAGTGTGTGACTTCGTCTGGTGAACTAAGTGCAAGCTGCTATTATGAGCCCTGTGTGCGAACTTGAGTGGCATGTACAGTTAAGCAGACAGGCGTCTCCAGATAGATAACGAGCCAATGTAAAATGAGCGTCACTTTCGGAGAAAAGAAAATATTTACCTGTTGCTATACATCATTGTTTGAGTAAATTTCATGATTTGAATTGTTTCTACTCCTCCACAACAATTAAGAAAAACAAAACTATTCATTGTCATTATACACATATAATAGCTGACCAGTGTTTTTTATGTCTTCAGCTGTACTGTGACAATTCGTCTTTTTTTATGACTGCCAGGTTAATTGGTCTATCTAAATTCTGTATGCGTGCATGATTATTTGCCCCCTCCATCTCTGCGACTGTCCGGGGTTTACCCCGCCTCTCGCCCATTAGCCGCTGGAGATAGGCACCACCGTCCCTCATAACCCCATGAGGGATAAGGGATGCCGACACCCTAATCCTTTCCCCCATGGATTTTCTGTCAAATTTGAGTCAGCACTCTGGTAACAGATTGCCCTAAACCTACCATAAATCAGCCAGGAGGATAAATAATTTTGTATTTTGCTCAAAACTAATTCACCGGTTGTCAGGCTGACCAGCAACATTTGGTTTTGAAAGCATTAAAGAGCATCTCACCATGTTGGTCAAGTCACAGAGAGCGATGAATGAAAAAAAACATTAATGCTGTGTAAATCAGAACGGTCCAGTGAAGTTACTGGCAACCATTAAGGGGTGCCTGAACATCTGCAAATCCCTTCCTTGGAGCTGTGATCTTCAAGTCGAGCTTCCTCCCTTCCCACACATCTCCCCCGTTGAACCCACCAGACTAGTGGCAGCAGCAGTTAACAATTAGCTCACTGGTCAAACTGCAAGTCTACTGAGCTCCTCATACGAACTATTTCTCAGTCCAACGGTCCTAAGAACAGTTGTTGACGGCAGGAGAAGTAGCGTTGTTGTGATGACGCATCGGCGGCACATCGGACACAGCGGGGGCTTCTTAAAGAGACACAGGTCCAATTTTAAGGTGATAAATTACAAAGTCAGTTTTCATTTAAGTCATGTTTGCTACATATGTCATTTTTACACCAACTGAAGGAAAAAGCCACTTTACTGTGCCATAAAATGGCAATATGTCTGGAAAATACATCATACATCCCCTTAAAGCATAGGTTCCCAAACTTTTTCTTCTGCGCCCCCCCCCCAGTGGTTTCCAAACATTTTCTGCGCCCCCCCCC
>NW_015114308.1:33882-38090 GCF_001443285.1 Poecilia latipinna | reverse complement strand
ATTTTTAATGTACTCTCAAACCATTTTCTTTCAGGGTAGGGCAGCCTGTTACATTCAATAAAATATAACATTGAACTGTAAATTGTACACAAATTAATAATCAGAATGCAGCTTATAAGGTTCATAATGAATATATTAGTTTAACAAATGTGTTTTGTTTTGTTTTGGCCTTTAATAATTATATATATAGGGATAAAAAAAAGGTTTCGTCTGCCTCATTGTAATCAGACCATGTTAATTCATTCGTAGTGCTTTGAATGGTCTAGATTTCCTTTGTTCTTCTAATTGGTATAATTCAGATATATATGAAGATATGAGTAGTAATGAGTTTTCAAGCGATTAACTGTGTGTCACTACCACTAGTCATTATCTGGAGATTATAGTTTTAAGCCAGGGTTGTCCACGCTGTTTCTCTTTACTGACTCGCTAAAGGAAGAGGAGATCATGGAGGAAATCCTGGCACATTTACAGCGATTTCCTGTTTCACTAGAGGTCTGAGGAAGAGATGATTGTCCTCTTAATGTGTGTTTGACTTTTTAAATTACAGCAGTTCAGGTTTAGAGGGCTGAAGGTACGTCTGGATATTGCTCCGTATTGTTATTGCAGGATTTTTTTCAAACCATCCCCAGCTCCACAAGCCGTGATAACAAGCGACACTCCTTCTTATTTATTTATTTTTTTAAGCAAACTCGTAAAACGATTGTGCAAGCTGACAACTTTAAAAATGATTTTTTTTTTTTTTTTTCGCCAAAAATAAAAACCGAAAAGCTTTTTATTTTATTTTTATTTTGTTTAATTTCTGGTAAATCTCTCAAAGCAGTTTCATTTTCACCTGCTGCGTCGGAGAGGTTTCTGATCCGCCGAGGCGTGGCTTCAATGCAAGACGTGATAGCCCGCCGCAGCATTTTTTTGGATAAGAATGATGATTGAGGTCAAAGAAATGTATTAGCTAAACAAATCAATAGTGCATTACAGCCTCCATGAGAGATCCTAAAAAAAGAGCAATATGCAGAGGCGATAAGAGTCCCTCAGCACTCACACAAACACACAAGGCGGAAAATTGCCCCACTGTACTTGTCATGTGGAAACTACTGGTGTGGTAAATCTGATGAAACCGTATGCGTGTGTGTGTGTGTGTGTGTGTGTGTGTGCATGTGCGGAATAGGGGAGATTTGTTTTCTCAACAATGGTAAAATGTTATTACAGGAGCAATAAGAAGGGAAGGATATGACTACTGAGATGTAGTAGGTTGGTTTCTGGAAAGCTCCTTTCAGAGAGATGAGAGGAACCAACAGGGCTGTGTTTGAAACAACAACGGCAAAAGCTCCCTGATTTCCATTCAGACAGCTGATGATTAAAATTATTATTACATCTCAGACCATGTGTAGCCGCTGTCTCTGTGTGTTGTTGTGTGCTGCAGAAAGCTGATTGGATAAGCTGCCTGTTTTAGCCACACAACCTCAATCACTTTATATTCTTAACAAAAAAAGAAAAATAAACACTGGCTGATTTAGCTACACTCTGATTGCTTTTGACGTTTTTTTTTGTTTTGTTTTTTTCCCCATGAAATTGTTTTTCTATATCTGACAATTACGATTAACATTTTCGTGGCTTTTTGTCATTGAATAATTCAACAGCATGTTTGTGCTAATTTTCTCTGCTTTCTTTAAGCCAGTTTATAGCAAGAGCATCTTTTTATTGAACTGAATGTCTTTGTAGATTTTTTTTTCTTGAGTGAAAGAAAAGCAACATGTGAACTGATTATTGTAAACATAAAGAAAGCAGAGTGTATGTGTGTGTGTGTCTGTCTGTGCTTTTTTTTTAGTTTGTTTCATTGTTAAGCTTGTTATGTTTCTAAGATTGTTGTAAAAATGCACAGCCGATAGTGGCAGCACGTTGATTTGTTACATTGGTAGATTTCTGTTCAGGTTTTTTTTTTTTTTTTTTTTTTTGTGTGGCATTTGCTTTTTGGAAAATCACTCCCTCTGGATTTGGATGTTGAATGTTGCTTTTACCTTTTTACTTTCAGACAGTTGCTATGATCCATAAGCATGGCAATGATGTCATTTTTGTTGTTTTTGCTCGATACAACTGGAAGCAGCTGATTGGCATTTCAAAAGCTCAAATAATACCTAGTAAAAGAGAAATTGTAAAAGGAGGCTTCACTGCCAAACTGTACAGAAAACAGGATGAAATGAAGACGTTAATTTTATCTCTTGGATAAATACAGTCTTTTTAAAACTGAATTGAATCGAATATGCAGAGTTTAAATATTTTGGTTGTTCTTTCAGACCCTACATTTTGCAAACACCAAGCACTTATAAATCCCCCCGCTGAGCATACAGCATGTACCACGACTTTTTCAGGTGTTTCGTCAGCATGTGTGTTTTATGTGTTTTTTCCACCCCAAGCTCTGCATCACCAGGTGGCACAGAACCTGCTCATTGCAAGCTCGTTTCCGGCCCATAACCGGCGTGATTTGCTCGCACACATTGAGACTACAGCAGCTGTGGAAGCTCAAACATCCTGTTTCAGCAAACTTAATCCGCTGCTGTTGTCCTTAAGTCATCAGCTTATACATCTCCATAGAGCGCTATAGATATAGATTTTTGTTCCAAAAAAAATTACCTAATGGGACGCTGGGAACAACTATTGTTGTATCCAACTGGTGGGAATAGGAGTTGGCTTATCACTGCAGATATTCCAGCCTCAAATATCGTCTCATGTAGCGGCATGAGCACAGATGTCCCTAATCCTAACGTCAGCATCCACGTTTCAAGAGAAACACTTTTTTTGTTCAAAGAAGTTTCATGGGTGATCAGAGGCTCTTAATAGGTATAATTTCACTTTGCGTCGATCCAATGATTGAATGACCTAAATAACTGATTCGAATCAATAACTGCATTTGTTGTTGAGCGCATAATCTCTACTTATTATTTATAAAAACATCACACAAGTTTCTGTCCCACATTGGTATGACATCAAGGGGAAGACCTGCACTTAGATTTTTCTACTCAAAGCTCTGGTTGAAACAGATTGTACCTGATGATGTAAATTGCATTAAAGCTCCTCTCTTTTTTCCATAACTCTTGAGGTTGAAAGGTTTTTTTTTTCTCTGATGTATACTACACCTTGGAAATATTCATATTCCTTGAACTTTTTTTCTCAAAGAGCTACTCAAGCCTGAACCTGAGCTCAGTGTATTTTATTGGCTTGTTTTGTCAAAGACAGACAGTAGCAGTACTTATGAAGTGGAAGAAATTGTGCTGCATATTTTTTATTCATCCCCCCATTTAATATTCTACCCTAAAATAAAAATCCAACTCATCCATCACCTTCAGAAGCATCCTGATTAGAAAATGGTGTCCACATTTTCACAGTTTAATCTAAATCAGATGTTTTGTGAAGGCCTCAGAAGTTTGCTATAAGACCTAAGGACAGAGCAGACGAAGTTGGAGAGATGTTTAAGCCAAGGCTGAGTTTTGAAACAATAGCTCAAGCTCTGATCATCTCACACAGCACTGTTGAATTAATGATCTGAGGAATGGAAACAGCGTGGCACGACTGTAGACCTACCAAGGCCTGGCTGTTAACCTGAGGCAAGAAAAGCATTAATCAGAGAAGCAGCCACGCTTGGTAAATCTGGAGGATTTCAGCTCAATAGTGAGAACCTGTACACAGGACAACCGTTATTGATATGCTCCACAAAGTCTGGCCCATTTAAAAGTTTGCCACTTGCATGTGGGAGAAACGGCAAAAACCACTGAAGAAGTTTGGGTCAGATGAGACAAAACCAGACATTTTTGGTCAACACTATTTGGGGATGAAACTAACTTCAGACACCATGTGCTATGGGATTTTTTTTCTTCTAACCCTTGACATAGAGTTTTACTGTATGTGTGATGGATTGAAATTTGGTTATTTCAGAGATATATTTGTTCTTTTAATGTTAAGAGGTTGTCATGCTTTACCAGCAGCTGATGTAATGGTCAGATGCAACCAGCAGGGGGAGTCTAGCGCTCGCTCTAGTTATATTGCAGAGCACCGGAACTTCCTCCTTAGATAACAATATACGCTGGAACAGAAGCACAGTGTCCGATTCTTTCATGAAAATATCCCCCTTCTTTAGGTATGAGTATATATAAACACACCTGTAGGTTGTAAATGACTTTATTGGGGCATGCCATTAGCAATGCATAAGGAGAGCA
>NW_015114308.1:28872-29798 GCF_001443285.1 Poecilia latipinna | reverse complement strand
CAATGCATGGAGGCAGTGACTGACCTGCGAAGCAGGTCAGTCACTGCCTCCATGCATTGCATGGCAGGCACCTATTGTTCTACACCCAATAGAACGTCTCTTTATTATTATTATTATTATAACATCTTCTTCCATTACCGTTAATGCGGCTCGTACCGCTGCGTGCCCACCCACAAAAGTGGTATCAAAACGTGTGTCTCGATCCCGGCATTGGAGCTATTATTTTTATTGGGGATCGGAGTTACGACGGCGACGTAAAAAGCGAAAAACGAGCGAAATTTCCAACTGCCGAAACGTTAGAGTGTAACTGAAACCAACTGCCGCTTTTTAGAGTGAGAAAAAGGGTGGAATTTTGACCCCAAAATAATTTTGAAATCGCTGTCATGCGCGCAAAAATTGCTCTATTGGTATGAAAGTCGGTCATGAAATTGATACGCATGCCTGCTCCCATAAAATGTTTTCAAAATTTCCCTAGGGCTTACGGTTTTTGGTCTAGGTGCTTCAGAGCAAAGTTTTGGGACAGGATAACTGACGCTCCTCCCCAGTGTTTAACATACATTTCTGAAAAATCTCTGAGCTCAGCGCACACCATTTTTCTCTCATCACTGCGATTATTGTGAATGAGCTACAGATGTGAATCGCGGTACTAAATGAGACGACAAATAGCCCTCTCATATGCTTCAAACGGTTTTCGAATACGTATCACGGTTCCCGAATGGAAAGGAGTTGTTCGGACAGCTTTTTGGAGTGAAACTGGCTGGCTCAAATAGATAGAATTGTTTCTCCCCCTGTGTGTCTCTCTCCCAGCTGACAAAGAGGCTTGATCACTATAGCAACAGAACACAGAAAAGCAGAGCTGCTGCTTAGGACTACAAAAACGCCATCTTTGTAGTTCTAAACACGATGGAACACTTTACTACAGAGGC
>NW_015114308.1:13327-25247 GCF_001443285.1 Poecilia latipinna | reverse complement strand
ACGGGCACACTTTGGCATGCCCCTTAAAATTCCTGCGGAATTTTCTAGTTAACTTTTAGAAAGCTCCGAATGTTAAATTCCGCGTTAGCTCTGTTGTTAGCTCCGTTGCTAACATACTGCTGTTTCAACGTTGATATTATTTATATGTTTGTAAGCTAACTTGGACAATAATATACGCTGAAGCAGAAGCACCGTGTCACCTTGTGTGCTTGAATTAAATAAACAAATTACAAGTGAATGCAGCTATTTTTTTCCTCTCAACAGCTTCCACATTATGCTATAAATCATTCTGTTCAGCTCGTATTACTGTGAGGATATCAAAAATCCTCAGTGCCAAGTCAAGGCACAAAAAAAGATCATCTTTTATCAGGCAATTTGAATCTGTTCTTCATGATAAATTAAATGAAGATATTTGTGATGTAGTTTGGATGACTTGTGCGACAGTTTAGTACTTGCTACTTTATTTTATGGGAGATATGTGGAGTAAGTTTTTGCTTCATCTTCTGGTCTCTGGTTGCTGATAATTATATCTCCGACCATCCATTTCCTCTCTTGTAAAGGATAATTGAAGGGGTTTTTTTCCCCCCAAAAGATTTGAAGTAAAAGTCACTTTTGTCACTGCTTGTTTGTTTTTCCGCCACCTTAGCAATGACAGAAATTAGGCATACTGAAATAAAAAAAAAAAGCAGAGCAGCGAATCAACAATGCAGTCAAAACTTGGTTTTGTTTACTATCTGCTATGGTGTGATGTTGAGGGAATGTAATTAGTGAACCCAAAAGCGACACACTGAGAGGTGGGAAGAGTAAGAGAGAGAGAGAGATGATACATTTCAAAGCACCTGTCTTCAAAGTAACTGCAATCTGTTGTTGTTTTTTCTTTCTTTTTTTTTTTCTTCATGTACAAAAGATGGTTCCTTCGTTCCCGGGAGGGTTTCTCTGGTAAGCTTTTGTTTTGGCTGACAGTAGAAGTTAGCCTAACATGACTGTGTTTTTTTTGATTAAACCTACTGTCCTTCGCCTAATCAATCTTCTGTAAAATAGTTTTTCTTTTCCTAGTAAATGTTATCTCAAAAGAAAAATATGCTACAAGCGCTTCTTGTTCTTCGTGTCGTTGAATTACGCGCACTTAGATTTCTACCTCGATCAATCTACAACTTCACAAAGTACCAAACAGCGGGCAGATTTCCTGAAATGTACAAATTTGCTTCTCTGGAGTTGATATCTCCTCTGTTTTGAGAGAGCATCCTCGGCATCAGCTGCACTCCTGTGTATCGGCGCTCTAATTCTCTCGTGCGTAGCCTCTGGTCAGCGCTCCTGTCCAACGGACGTACACAATTCATCCCCACAAACAGTCTTGATCCATTGAAAAGGGCTGTACACTTGTTTAATTACCCTGATTTTTTTTTCATATGTTCCTGTTTCTGTCTCAAGGGGACCCCCTTTGTGACAAAAGGAACAATTAAATTTGGGTCACAGCCTCGGGGCATTTGGAAATTAAAACTGTCTCTCTTGGATTATCCCCTGCTAAAATAAAACAGTCAGATTACTCCCACAAGAACGTTTTAGTCTTCTAATTTGGCTAACCTTTACTAGCATTGATAAGAAAAATCCCTTTTGCCAGTATTTGAGTTCCTCCATTGCTCTTTTCTCAGGCTCAGTTTAGTCTGTCAAAAAAATGTCAATGAACTGAGTTTCTGAAATAAATGGTATAACATTCTAATTTTTTAAGTCTGAGTGTAGATTTCTAAAACAACTGAACTAATACAATGGCTGACATAATGCCTGATTTGGTCATTGATTTTTTTTTTTAAAAACGGCAAAAAATGTCATTACTGAAGAAGAAGAGGTCTATTGTTGCAAATAAATTAATCTCAGACAATATTTCAGAATGAAAAATTTCATACTGCATTAACATAATGAGTATAATTTATAGATCAAATCAGATTATCTGATCAGATCATAAACTTAATGTCCAAGCCTTTCTTGAACTTATAAATGTAAACATTTGTGGAACGGAAAATACGCAGAGAAAATCCAGGCAGCTCAACTGGAAACCACAGACGTCAACAAGCACAACGGATTCAATTAGACTCATAAAATGCAACACTGAATTGTTCTGACCTCTCTGGGGTGTGGTGCTGATTATTTTTAATCTGCCAGCGAACGTCAAAGACAATTGTAAATAAATTCACAAAGGTCACACAGACGTAGCGGCAGCTAGGACAGAGAAACAAACCGCCGACTTTATAATCTGAATATTACATGAATTTTCATGCAAACATCAGGAACATTTCTCCAGTATAGTTCTGAATTAAGGGTCATAGCAGAAGCTGATGTACAGTTCAGAGGCCTTGTAGAAACAAAGGACAAATCTCGCCGAAGGCGATGGTATGTGGTGAGGTATGTTAACAACATACAAAATGTCATACTCATACTTTCTTCTGGTTCAGTGATTTAAAAAAAAAAAAAAATATATATATATATATATATATATATATATATATATATATATATATATATATATATATATATATATATATATATATATATATTCCCGCAAGGGCAGAAGGGCTCAGTTTGTTTAACTCTGGCTACACTTTGGGGATTACAGCAAGATGCTCTGAGCATTTCAATTTTCGCCCCACCTCCCCCCATTTTTTGAAGCATCCAGTTGCTTTCAGGAAGGCATTAATCGCTGTGGCATTAGGCGAGACCTTGATGTACAGGCCATCCCTGGAACCAAAGATAATGAAATCAGGCTAAATGAGAAAAATGAAAATAGCATGATAAGTATTCCAATTTTTCACGCACACGTTTAATTAAAAACCATCCAGTCGGACCGTGGAGATGGATTTGTGGCGTAAATGAGGGGAAGGTGACGAACAAGGTCGAGCTCAACAACGAGGATCCATCAGAAAAATCTCATTATGGGGGCGTTCTTGTTTAGGGCGGTCGCCTCTTTCGCCAGTCGCGCTGAACTGCATCTTTTCTCTGGTGATGACTAGATCCTAAGCGATATTTACGGATCAGTGCGTATCAATACATGGGCAAGTATACAATCTAGGATAAATTTATTGAATGATACAGTCTAGAAAGAAACATTTGTTTGTTTGTTTTTTTGTGCAGGTTTATAGATAGAGTAGCACAAGAATATGTGTAAACTGCAAGTTGTACTTCTGCTCTATGAATATCCATGGCGACAAGCATTACAGAAACAAAAAGAAAGTCAAAACTTCTCAAACGCCTTCTGTCTCTTAATCTCCTTCCCCCTATCTGTCCATATGCTCAGTGTGTTCGAAAGACTTGCCAAAAATTCCTCAGAGCTTCTTGGATTGCAATAGCACGACGCAGATGTAGTGTAGTTAAACATATTCTAGCAAAAGCCTTGAATTTTACACCAAGCATAAGGACAGGAAGCGTGCAATTGGATTAAGCTGCAGTAGTTGGTTGAAACAGTGTGCATTTTACCACTTTGGGTCCAACACAGTCAAAACGCTACTACTGCTAAAATACTAGTACTGACAATTTAGGCCTTCATCAAAAAACAATTATAATATTTAGGTTTTCAAGCCTACAGGAAGTTTAACTGAAGAACAACATACTATTTCAGAGCAAGAAACATCTTTGGAATATTGGAAAGATTTGTGAAAGTCAGGATTGTGGATTTCTCAATACCCACCAACAACAATCTTTACACCTGATTCTCTTTGGACCCAAGTATCATAGGAAATTATTGAGAAGTAATGATTTGTTGATTTTATGATTTTGTTAGCACAAAGTTACTTAAAATATGTCTAGAGACATATTTTTGATGTCTCTAGGAAATATTTTTAAAGCTAATATAGCGTGGCTGAACCATTGCAAATGAATGGCCACTTAAATGTAGAAAATGAAGACTTTTAGCTGCTTCCATTCACTAATGACTCAACCGTGGCACATCTTGACAGTTTTTGGGAGAAATAAGATTACAAATTCATCTGGATAACAATGCTGGCCAGAACTGGAGCAGAAAATATAAGCAGTTCGCTCAACTGAGACAATTAACAGGCCTCTCAGACAACGTTTTCCTTAACTAACAAAAATATTTGCAGAGGCTTAAATGACACATTTAAAAAAATTTGAATATTTATTTTACATAAGGTAAACAAAAAGAAAAAAATAACAGAAACTAAAGTTATGGAGATGCTCGTATCTGCAATTTGAAAGCAACTTTCCCTTTTAGCCAGTTCCACTTTCAACGAGCGTCACTCTATGCAAAGTCACAAACACAGATGTGAAATTCAGTGTGTACATCAAGAGGTGGTGCTAAACTGCAAGATATGCTCCAATTTGCAGGAAACAGCTGTCAGTGTCAGGGGACTGTGTGTTCATCCAGCTGTTGCAGATTCCCTAAAAATACACACCCAAGTTTAGGTTTAAATATTCATTCACTGAGGTTTTGTCTATAGACATTGTGACTGAAGGGCTAAAGTCTACTGGGTTATTTAGAGGACGCAGAATTAAAAAGAAAAATTAATGCAAATGCTGAAATTTCCACGTTTCAAGCTCACTTGTAGTCAGTATAGAACGATGGCGCGTCAAACGCTCTGCGACATGACTGATGGCATGAACAAAGTAAAACTAAATTCAATAAAGACAGTCTCAATTCACTGAGTCGAGTGTCAAACCAGGAAAGAAATTGCTTAGTTTTTTTTTCCCCACAATTGCCTTTTGCAATTACCGACACCTTTCGTCACTCCCTAACGTTATCAGTCAAAATGCCAGGAAAGAACATCGGCTGAAGATCGCAGCTGCTCGTTTTGTCAGCAGCTAGCTCCTGAAGGAACTGCTGTACTTTCTGGCAGTCGCGTCTCAACCTAATGATTTATCTACTTCCAGCAGGAAGAGTCCCACCTGCTCTACAGCCACCGTCTAATTGACACTGACTGGATGTTATCGCCCAGCAAGGGTCTGCTAATGAGCAAACTGCTGTTGACCACTAACCACTCAGGTTTTTTTTTTTTTTTTTTGCTGCCTGGAGGGGTGGAGAGTAACATCCCTGAAGCTGTTTCCCTCCCAGGGTGGAAGCCAAGACTTTCATCATCATCATCATCATCATCATCACCACCAAGACCTCCTGCCAACCCAAGAGTGAATAATTCACCACCTTCTGGACGGATCCGCTGTTAGAACGTTTCTGCTTTTTCAGAGTGGTATTTACATTTACGTTAGAACGTTGTGAAGAGATGCTCTTGCCCCAAGTTTTATTAGTTTCCTTCCAGTCTTGATATCTGGATTTACTTACTGATATTTTTTTATTGGCGTTGTGAGGTAATAAGAGCAAAACCTAAACCCGCCACGAACTGCGCTGTTGCAAATGTGCGCATTTCTTTTTTCCAATATTCTGTCAGAGTCAAGAAAACTTTTCTTTCCCCCCAGTTGCTGTGCTCCTACTAAATAAGAAATGTCATTTGTGTGTGAATAGGTCTGTACAGACAATGCGTTATTAAAAATCACGGCAGAGACGGATGTAAACATCTACACGATGCCGTCATACGTCAGATACGGCGCTAGGGCTCATCATCGGCCATCGAAGAAGACGTCTGCACATTATTCAGGCATCAGAGCGACGCGTCTCTTATCCTCGGGGGCGGATGTCTATGTGGCATTGTTGGGAAACTGTAGGCAACGATTTCACAAAAGAAAGAAGGATTCAGCACTTTCAAATGACAATCTCAACTTTTGATAAATTGTTTTGTCTGTTTACTTCATTTCATCATTTTTGTGTGTGTGTGTGTGTGTGAAACTGTTGGTTTTATGTCTGTATATTCTATAAAGCACTGTGTTGCATTTCCCATTTTGCACTTTGTGAAATAAAGTACACTTTTGTACTTTAGTTCTATAGAGTACAAAAGTGCTCTAGAAATAAAGTTTAATTGCTAAACTTATGCACGTCATTAACCACGCTAACGGGTACGACGATGAGTATTTATTTCACGTGTCATTAATCATAACTGTACGCCCCAATTACTGTGTATAAAAGTAACAACAGCAACTTTATATAACTAATGTGAATTCTACTAAATAGTTTAAAATAATAATAATAATGTGTGCACTAAGTTTGGTTACTTATTGTCTTTGTGATTTACTTTACATAGTTTAAAAACGAAATCAGAACATTATGCTCAGTAGAACCAGCAGCCAGGGTTTTTTTTTTTTTTATGCAGCTGCTCCTAAGGCCATTTTATTCTCGTGCAGTCAGATTGTTTTTGACACGGACTTGAAACATGAATACTTTTCGTGTCAGATTACACACAAGCCAACCCACACACACATACACACACACACACACATATGCAAAAAACAAAACAAAAAAAAAAAGCGCTCCGAGAGAAAATAAAAGATGGGGTGGAAATGTGTATAATTACTATGTCACCACAGAGCCATATGCTCCTTGGCAGCATAATGAAGACAAGCTAGCGGAAGAGGAAAGAAAGAAAGAAAGAGCGCAAACACTGAATCAGCTGCTGCAGTTATGGCTGGAGGCTGTCGATGCAAACTTCTCTCGATAAAGAAATACGTGACCTTGCTGACAATGACTACAGGAGTCTGGGTTGTGTGTGTGTGTGTGTGTGTGTGTGCAGACATGCAGGGAAGACAAATATGTCAAAACCAAATTGACAGCAAGGTCACCAGAAAACATAACATAGCAAGTAAATTTTTAAGTTGTTTAGTTGTAATTATTCATTTTCAGTTCCAACATACAACAAACAGTTCTCTAAAAAAAAAAGGAGCAGGGATGTAAAACAGGATGCAAACATGTTGGAAAAAACTCATTCTTAACTTTCCCCACAGCTTCAAAACTGTTAAAATAGCTAAAAAAAACAAAAAACAAAACAGGGTTTTAGGACTCAGTACTTCAAAGAGCACCTCTGGCTAGCATCACTGTGCCAAAGTGCTCTTTTTAAAAGACGTCATTTAGTTCTTCTTACCCAAAAGCGAAATAACAAACACAAAAGCAGCCTGTGCCAATTAAAGCATACTTTCTCGCAACTCCAGCTGAAGGAGGGTTCAATAGCGCCGCATCTGCCTTTTTGAATAGTGGTGAAGAACTCATAAACCAGACTGGGGCTCTCAGATAAATCAGCACCTAAATGTCAATATGGCCTTTGGAATACTGTATTTATAGCTCAGCTACGTCAAGCGAACCCACGCTTTCTCTGTCTGGAGCAGCGGCTCGCTCCATTTTGGTATATTTCTGTAAGAAACAGAGGCACGATGTTGTTTAAAACTAGTACATGTTTATCCTTCAGCATTTTTTTTTTCTTCTTTTCATCTGACCATGACTCTCAAAATATAGAGAAGCTAGAAAATCCGGTTGAATAATTGAATGTTGGAGTGTTTTTTTTTTTTTTTTTTTCTGTATTCTCCGGCCATGATTTTTTGGTTTGAGGGAAGCGTCGACCTTTGCTTTCATGTACAGACCTTCTCACAAGCTGCCAACCAGGCCCTGGGATGTTAATAAATGCCCAAAGGCCACACGTACGCACAGCGCCTTGCAAAAATTATTCATACCCTATGAACTCCCCCTTCGTCCCCCACACACATTGTGTCATATTATATATACACAGAATATATTTAAATGGAATATTGCTAAAACAAGCCAGCACAACATTGTGGAAAATGCATCTGTTCTCTGATAACTGGGAAAAAAAAAACTATACTGTGCAAATGTACCTAAATCCAGTTTTCATCAGGTTTCAGACCTGTTTTGATTAGGCCGTCTTGCATTGCATTGCTGGATGTTTGGTCTCTGTCTTGCTGTAGGAGAATCCCACTTCTCCGTCCTCTGACAAGATTTTCTTCCTGGATTTCTTTGTATCTAACACCAGCGAACTATAAACACACTTTTAGAGCACTGTAATGATTCACTTCTTTTGTATAATCTAGCCCACATGATGCTGTACGTATTAGAAGTGTAGATGTACTCCACGTAATAGAAGCTAGTTCTGCACAGGCCAGCCCACAGCTCTGATCCCTTATTGCACACACATTTAAAGGTCAGTAAAGGTCATGCTCTTTGTGCAGTGAAAACAGATGTCCCCTCTGCCAGGCCACATACTTTCTAAGGTTTCTCCACAGCAAAATTAGAGCTGCGCCAGTTTTTAAGCCGACCCCGCCGCAGTTTTGTTCTCACTGCCCTCGTGCCTCCAATCTGACGCTGTTTAATTCGACCAAAACACAAAAACGTTGTTGCTAAATGAGCAAAAGAAGCTGCTGTCAGAGCAGGCTAAATTTCTGTATTGCCTTGATTGCTGCATGTGAGAATGTGTGGGCTCAGTTTGGCTCCATGCATGTTTCTGTAGAGAAGCTCTGGTAGATCTCACAGATGGGTTGCCTGAAGCTAAGAGCGAACAGAGTCGCATCCTATCCTTGGCCGCCATGACTGCAAAACCATCCACAGAGATTCATCATGTGTATGTGATCAACATGATAAGTGCAACGACGTCAGACACCTCTCCTAAAGTATCTGATTAATGGCCACTTGTGAGATTTAATTTGCAGAGTAACCTACCCGCTTTCAGCAAAGCTAAAATTCAGCCTTGGCGTCTGAGAATAAGAATAAAAGAGCTGTTTTTATAAAACGTAAAGAGTTGCAAGGAAAATTAGACCAGGTGAGTAAAAATGTATTGCCAGAAATGATTGCAGATGAAAATACGGTATACCTTTGTAAGACTATCTAATCCAGCTCAAGGTTGTAGAAAGCCTCAAGCAGAATTTCATTTTTTTGGGATGCAACTTTCAATTCAAAAAGTGAAACTCATCTTGTCATTCAAATTCACCGCAGACACAGCCATGTATGGCAGGTGTTTAGTAATGTTCATTTGAAAGATAATGACTTATGAAAACATCAAAATTCAGTTTCTTGGAAAATTTAACCCATGGATTACAACAATAAAAAAAAAGGGAATTTTGCTACATAAGCGTCATGTTTTGGCCACGTCATAGTAAGTCACAGAGAAGTCTGCTGACATGAGACATCACAATGAGGACAGGCCAGAAAAAACAACTGCTGAAGATGCTTGAAAGCACATTAATGGACAGGTGAGTGAAACAACAGCATGGCTTTTGTCTTGGTTGTGCCGAGGTGCGGAAGGGATCCGTTTGGGTCAAAATCTACATTCCCACCCTTTTCAGCTCGGCTGAAGGCTGCAGCTCTAAGAAGGGGTTTGTGGAAATAAGCAGCGCTTTTTGTATGAGCGAGTTTTCAGGTTAGCCCCAAATGGCTGCCAGGGGAAATTCAAGGCTTTCTCGAACATGCATGAGAAAATCAAAGCAACACTCTCGGTATGATTTTGATGAGGGAATAACATTACCGCATGATATAAAGCTTAACAAAGTCGATTTTACATTAGAACTTCCTTTAATCATTCTAACAAATAAATACCTGAAGTATATCACGTTGTTTGCATTTAATCTTTTTTTAGTTGTTGTTTATGGATATCATTAATTTCCTGAGGAAATCATCTGAAAACTGAGGCATTTATTTTAATTAAGAACTTTTTTTCTTTTTTCTTTGTTACCCTTCATTTTATAAGAACAAAATCCCCATAAAAAATATGTTTAAGTTAAATGTATATTTAACTATGTTTTAAAACTTAATTACAATGTCAATAAAATAGACAAGAAAAAAAAATGCTCTGCAAAGAGTTGCCACTAAAAGTGGATGAATTAATTATGAGTCTGTATCAATGTTTATCTGTCATTTCACTCCCTTTACATCTGAAGCTGTGGAGGGAAAATAAATAATAATTTCAATGCTTTATGTCAAACACTTGCTCATCTTAGCCAAGACCTTTTTACAGGCCCATGTTCTGTGGTAGAGCTGTGCTATTATTCACAAGAGTGCACTTTCCCGGATGCAGCCATATGTTGATCTGTGTGTGGAGGCATCGAGAGTCTGCTGACACTCTGGCTTGGCAGAGAACACGCGAGATGCGAGGTAAGCTTCGAAATCGTTTGTGAAGTATACAAACAAAGAAAACCTTGTGGAGAAAAAAAAAGGTATTTGATTTTGCATGCAAAAAGTGTCAATAGTAAATCATTAATAGACTCGCAAAAAAAGTTGCATAAAAAAAAGGCGTGAACGTCCTGATTGCTGTGTTTACTCTGATGTACCGACACTAACTTTATTAAGCCATGAAGCAGATCTGAGGTTTTATCGCTGCAAAATAAATTCATTTAAAGCTCATTTTTATGTGACGCTGTCTGTGAAATGATAGGCTGAATTGCATTTTATTTGGGTTTTGACCTTCCAAGTTGCATACAGTTTGCCTGCTAAGGCTTAATGTGGTCTTGCCATTTTTTGAGGCCCAATTTGAAACCGCTTTTTGCAGTTTCATATTGCAAAAATATGAATAAAATCCTTCTTTTAGTTGTTTGAGACAGACGCAGCAGCCTTCAATGTTAGCCCCTATTAATGCTTAGCCGATCAGATGCGGTCTGTAAATCCCACTGGGTGGAAAGTGGGAAAACTGGTGGTAATTAAGCAAACCAGTTTTTAAGTTTGGATGAATGAATTCTCTGCTTATAAAACTGTCTTTATAAGCAGCTTCAAGGTCAAAAGTGCAGCTGGCAACTCTGGCAGGACACACTGTATGTAAAACAAAACAACAACAAAAAAAAACTTTAAATTGCTAATAAAAAGCTGCTAATAAAAATAAAATGCTGTAGCACAGTTATAGAGGACTTGCATCAGAAAACAACACTGAAATTGGAAAAAATAGCACAAGAAATGCCCAAGGACATCACACCGGAGTGCATTCTGGGTATTTGTAGCTAACTGGAAAAGCATGCTAAAAAGCAACTAGAGCACCAGAGTTCTTCCAGCAATGACTCATGCTTTTGCAGCGTTTGTAAAAGGAGAGCGTTGTGAAATTTGAAGCAATATAGCATAGCGTGAGAGATATGCACACAGGAGGTAAAATATGTCAAAAAGTTGAATGTATAACCGTGGTTCCGAACTTGAAAACAACCCACCCACCAGGCCTAAAAGCTGTTACTCACTGTTCTCATAAACACACCTCTGTCTGCAATGCTATCTGCAAATCAATGAGTGTCCAACGGTGGGGTCCGTTTCATAGCGGCGAGAAGAAAGTGAAATTGTTTGTCTGAAAAGTCAGTAATATTAATGCATTGTCAACTGTACTTAAAGGATGAGGTGATAAATCCATTTTGCCTTTGAGTTGTAGGGCCTTCACAGCAATTTGATGCCGAGGCATTTCCATTCACCGATTTATCTGTCAAAGTGCTTTTTTCTCCTTATCTGCTGCTTTTCTCTGTCTGTTTTTTGTTTCCCCCCTTTGCCAACTTCTTATTTTGGTATTTTTGCTCTTCCTTTTCTACCTTTTGGTGTTTTGCCATTTTTCTTCTGTAATCAGACACACAGATTCATCTCTGTCGCGCTCAGACACCAGCTAAATCAATTTCCCAGCACTCTCCCATTTTGGAGGGCTGCTGTCAAGATTGGCAACTTGCAGCATGAGGACACACCTGCACACGCGCGCACGCACACACAAGGCTTTCTTCTTTTTCATTCACTTTCTCCCACACAGTTTTCAAAGCACCCACAGTGGTACACACAAACACCTGCTGCTCCAAATACACATTGCTTCACACACACTTGCTCTCATAGTGGTGATTCACCACATCACTGTTCTCTAATGTCTTACTTGCTTCATCTTTGCTTCTTCCATTTGTCATTGGTGACAGGACCTGGCAGCAGCATCTATCCATCCTACCTTTATCCTCACCCTGTCAGCCCACACTGATTTTCTCCAGGCTGACCTTCCTCCCTCAGTTCAGTTCCTCTTTCAACCTGGGATGAAGAAGCAAGAATGGCATGAAAAAAAAAAAAAAAAAAAAAAAAAAAAAAAGAAAA
>NW_015114308.1:9100-10225 GCF_001443285.1 Poecilia latipinna | reverse complement strand
GGCCCTCCCCCCCCCATTTCAGTCCCCCTTTAAACCCGGGAAAAAAAAAAAAAAAAGGAAAAAAAAAAAAAAAAAAAAAAAAAAAAACATAGGAAAGCTGACGCAGGGCCACATCTCCCCGCGTCACCTTTTCTGTGATGGCTGTCAGCGGGTTCAATCCGTATACAGAAACCCAGGGTTAATCAGGAGGCCGATATGCCAGTCAGCCATGATTAGCAGTGAAGGGAAGACTGAGTTTCAGGCTCCACTCTTAGACACGTTTTCGTTGACCTATTTGTGGGAGCACGGCTGAAATGATTAAACTAAGTGGTTACAAACAAATCAATCACTGTCGGTGACAAAGCAATAAAACATAAAGAATCTTAAAAAGTATATTTTCCCTTTTTATTATCAGAGAAATGGCTAACAAAAGCTATTTAGCACTAAATATAGTCCTAAATAGTCTGTATGTATGACTACTCTATGTTTAGATTAGTCCTAAATATCTACCAAAGTACCAATATGAAACTGAGGTAAGCTAGATAAAATACCACTAAGTATGACAAAACTAGCTGACATAAAAGGGAACACAGAGAAATACAGAGAATAGACAAAGGCTAGAATATGAGAAAAAGCAAGAGGGAGAACATTAACATTTACTTACAGAAGGCTTAAAACTGACTTAAGCCATTGAATTAGAACAATATCCCATTATTTAAATATCTTGGAGTCTTGAAGAAGCAAGTGTAGGAGCTAAATAATCAAAATAATTTCTAATAATTTCTTCTCACACGTCTCAAGAAACGTGCAAATGGTAGGTTGGGAGGAGAGAGAAAGAGACAACATGCAGACCCTGAACCGAACCCAGGACATCTGAGTCCAGCACCACAGCCTCTGAACACGGTGCATGGCACACGCTGCATGGCACACACTGCTACATGGCACACGCTGCTGCATGCTGCATGGCACACGCTGCTGCATGGCACACGCTGCTGCATGGCACACACTGCATGCTGCATGGCACACGCTGCATGGCACACGCTGCATGCTGCATGCTGCATGGCACACGCTGCATGGCACGCGCTGCGCTGACTGAGTTGCACGGCATCCCAGGAAACAAACTGCTCATGAATGAGAACTTTATTT
>NW_015114308.1:0-5907 GCF_001443285.1 Poecilia latipinna | reverse complement strand
TCACACGTCTCAAGAAACGTGCAAATGGTAGGTTGGGAGGAGAGAGAAAGAGACAACATGCAGACCCTGAACCGAACCCAGGACATCTGAGTCCAGCACCACAGCCTCTGAACACGGTGCATGGCACACGCTGCATGGCACACGCTGCATGCTGCATGCTGCATGGCACACGCTGCATGGCACGCGCTGCGCTGACTGAGTTGCACGGCATCCCAGGAAACAAACTGCTCATGAATGAGAACTTTATTTATTATTTTATTTATTGAATCAGTTTGCTACTAAGGTTCCAGTAATTAGTAAGAGTTATCAGAGCTGTGTTCATAAATCAATTCTAAATAACAAAAAAAAAACTTCATAATGTTATTTTGCATTTTTATTTTGCTATTATATTCAATATCATCATTATTATCATAATTATTATTATTATTAGTAGTAGTTAACCATTATTGTTATTAAAAGTTAAAATGACTTCTAGAGGTTGTGTTGACATAATGCTCACCGACATATTATGATATAATGAATTACTTTATGACCTTGGTTGGTTGGGCCTAATTAATCATGTTGAATAATTAAAGTAATTGACAATGTTAAATAAGAGCACCAGAAATGGGTGTATTTATTTATTTATTTATTAATTTCCAGAAGTCTGCACCCAGGTCACATTTTTGGTTTGAGGTTTACTTAATTCATTTCTCATAATTTCAAAGAGTAAAACAGCAAAAACCCTGAATTTGCTCAGTTGTTAATGAACCGCTCGGTTGTACCTCTGGCTAGTAAATAATGCCCTTTGTGATGCTGATGGCGGGTCTTTTGTCAAACTTCACGCCAAAGTCTTTTTGACAGTGATGGGTCTGCGGATCCCCTGTGTTCGGGTTACATTTTAAGCCTTTTTCTTAATGTTTCAGATGTATGGCATCAGACCTCACCTTACCGAGGTTGTGCGTCAACACTGCACTGTCTACTTGGCTTTTTCAATTCTACTCACATTCGTAACTCCTGTCAATATTGAGGCATTTAACAAAGGAGCCTCGCCTCTTCCTCACGGTAGGAGCAACAAGAGGGCAGCATAAAGTCTTTGGGAAGACTGTGTTGGCTCACTGTGCAAATTAAATATTCCACTTTTTGTTGGACAGTCGATGCTGTTTTACAAATTCATTGCCGCCACTGAATAAATAGCCCTACAAAGGAAAAAAAAAAAAAAAACATAAATTTGGCCTGAAGGAGGAAAAAGCCACATAGATTGCAACAGCAATGGCAAATAATTGCGTTGACAGTGATTGATAGTGATGTACTGAGCCCCCAAAAAAGAGAAAATTCATAAATCACTTGTGACAGAATGATAGAGCATTGCTGGAAAACCCACAGCGGTGAAGGCGTCTAACATCTAAGTGTTATTTGTTGTCGGCTCCGGCTGTATTTGTTTTTCTCTAGATAAAGATTAGTACAAAAACACTGCATACATTAACAGATGCACAGATGTAGGTTTTTTTTGGTAAATCATGGCCTGTCTTCAAAGTCTATACACTGTAATATAGTATTGACATTTGCAAGAACTTACCAATAAACGTTGTCAGAGAGCTAGAAAAGTTGAGTATCTTGCATTTAATAAATGTAAAATTCTCAAAGTTTTGAGTTTGAGGACTTTTTAAAACATTTTTCTGCGAGGATCCACTACATTGTTGTCAACTTTATTATTTCATTTAAAGCTCTCGCTAGGTTGTTAAACTAAAGTTGCTTTACCTTTGGTCTACTCCAGGTAATACATTGTCATCTTATTAATACTCTATACTCCACTTCAAAAATATCAAACCCTATACGTCTTAAGCCAACAAACCTGAAGAAAAAGTTTGAAGAAAGCACCAGAACAGATGCACTTAATTATTAATAAAATGCACCTGGTTTAATTTCGTTTTTGTTAATATTTAGTTACTTTTACAGAATAACTCTGAACAAAATGAAATAAAATTCCTTGCAGGAACAGATGCTGTGAGTTCATCAAGGATTATTACGTTAGCATCTAAGTAGGACAGGTAAAACATTAAGTAGCAAAGGTTCAAAATGTCAGATTCAAATTCGTAAACTTTCATTTCATGTCAAACACGTTGGTAATTTTAGTAAGTAAATATTAGTTCCTGTTGGTTATTTTGTACAGATGACTGACAGGTATATTTCCAGTCTACGCTTTTATACACTTTTTCACTCTTTTAGACACACATAGTCTATAAGATAGAGATAAAAGTTTATCAGGGTTTAATTTTTTTGTGCCAAAATCACTTTTTGCAAAATATTAATTAGACCTTTATTTTAGGAAGATGACGATATTATTGGAACCTTTGTATTGTGTTTCTGGTACCCCTTTAAATCTGACGCACAAGCAGCATCCACAAACAGTGATGGAAGACAATGCAGCTTCTCTTGCCCCCCTGGGGGTTAAATTTGGTTTCGCAAAATTATCTGACTATATGCTTGAAAAGATTTCTGTTGTGTTCAAGTTGTTCAAAAAGCAGTTGGCCTATTACTGAAGCTATTCAAGCCTGAAATACCATCGACATGAGAAGCATGTTGCAGCAGTGGCGAACGTCCCCGACGCTAAGGTCAGCATCCGTAATCCACATTTCTAAAGAAATATTTTTTTAAAAGAAGTGGTTGTGGTTTCGCACTTGACAGCTGAATGTGTGTAACCAATATGATGATGGACTAAAAAGAAAATACACATTTACTGTTGAGTTCATGTGTCTGTTTGTTCAATCATTTAGCAGACAAAAGGCTTTTAGAATTGAAAATGTTGCTTTTTTAAAAATGTGATTAATTAATTACAGGCCTTGCAATAAACTCAATTAAACATTTGAATCGAGTCTCACCACTTATTACCAAGTTTTCAGTTTGTTTAGCTGCACTGTAGCTTTGCACAAACTACTGTGAACAAAACAGATGGAGAATTATTGAAATCCGTCTCAGCAAACCAACTAGAAGGTTGAAAGCTGGAGCTAATTGACCGTTCCGACTGGCTGAAGTAAAACGTTTGAGCTGGCCTTGCCAAAGACGTAATCCCAACTCTATTAGACTAAATTTAAAGATCAGAAAAATATCAAATTTGAAGGAAATGTACCAATTGCAAAGAATAAAACTTCCTACCAGAATTATGCCAGAGGTTGACTGATGGCTGCAAAAAAAATCATGTGGTTGATTCCTACTTTCTGAGGTGTATCTAATATGAATTCAGGGTTGCGTTTTAAAATATCTCTGCTCAAACTACAGTTGGAGCTAGTTCTGTTTTTTTTTTTTTTTCTTGCATGGTGAACCCAGTGTAAGTTAAGCTGCACACTCCACTGCCGTGCATGACATTGTGTTAGTCATAGCTCTGCTTTGCTGGCTGCAGCCACACTTCAGACTTGTCTAATGGAAGCTTTTAGACGGACGGTTCAGGTCCCAGGGTCTGTGGGATTTACAGCCGGGTTTAGCAAAGGAGAACCAACACAAGCCATTACCAGGCTGTCGTCCAGCTTCTAAGAGGAAAATAAATAAATAAAACCTTGGTCAAGGAAGGCGTCTCATAATGTGATTGAAAGGAAGACAAAAATGTACCTTTTCCTCGTAGAAGCTGTGCATTGTTGCAAGGCAATTTTTTTTTAATCCAAACTAAAACTAATAGAGTAAAAGCATTTGGCAGCCATAAGTATTTGGTTTTGTGCCCACAACTGGGCAATTCCCCATGTTGTCCTAAGACAAATTAGCTGCTTGTAATCACACGGATTAAGGACGAAGATAATTGCTTATTGCCTACCTTGCCAGTAAGTATTTGCTGGGCTCGTTCCAGAAAGTGTGCATTCAGCCTCAAATCTTCAAATCTCTTTGAACCCGTTCTAGTGTTTTGTACAATCAAAAATCATCCAACTTTGTGTTTTCAGGATTGAGGGACTCAGAAAGGGACAGTTTTTTGTAACTTCAGTACATGGGCTTTGTGGTTGTCCAGTACTGACATATGTAGAAACAATAAAATAATCATTTGAATGCACTGCATGTGATCCCTAACTATGCTCAGTTATTGTGTAACAAAGATGCAGACATTTGTTGAGGAGAACAGCTCTTGTATTGAGCAACATCCACAGTTGATCTTATCATACTGACTTTAGACCAGGGGTGTCAATCTCTAGGCATTTAAATCCCGTTTCCTGCAAGCTTCTGATGTGTCCCAAATCCAACACATCTGAATCAAAGGCCTGAATCTACGGAGTCCTGTTCATGACCTAATTATGTGATCCAGGTTTGTTCTCACTTCTCACAAACTGGCCCTTAAATAATGGAGTTTGACACTGGTGGCTTATAGGATTTGTCCATTCTTGCTACAGCAGAATCAAAAAGAAGAGAGACTAAAGTTATATCATTACCTCTGATTATATAGAACAAACCAAATTGCATGCATCCTCTATAAATGTCAGTTTTTCAATTTGTTCTGCTATTTCTTTGCAAAAACTTAATTACCTGGATGAAATATATAACTTGTAGAGAATTAGTGTTGCTAAGCACATGCAATACAATCAAAATACCTCAGTTTTTTTTTTTGTCCTCTTTTCTCCTCTTTGCTGTTATTCACTTTTGTCTTTCAGAAGTATTTAGCTGTATTCAGTACAACTGGTGACCATGGAATAATTTATGTTTAATGCAGCAACAAAAACGCAGGAAATCAGAGTTTGTAGAACACCGAGATGGACTGAAAGTGCAATTAAAAGCAAATATATATTGATGGTCCAACATGGCTGTACATGTATATGTAGCACTGGAAAAAAATTAGGAGCCCACTGCACTGAACCCAATTGAAAACCTCATGGTTATCCCTCCAAATATTGATTTCTGAATTCTTATTGAGTTAAAACATTAGTATTATTGGTTCTAAATGAATATGAACTTGTTTTCTTAGCATTACTTGAGGTCTGAAAAGCGCTGCATCTTTGTCGTTATTTTGACTATTTCTCATTTTCTGCGAATAAATATAAAATTTTTTGCTTGGAATTTCTGCGACATGCTGTCAGAAGTTCGTAGAATAAAAGAACAATGTTGATTTTACTCAAACATAAAAGTAAAATCAGAGAAACTGATCATTTTAAGTGGCCTCTTAATTTCTTTCCAGAGCTGTGTACATGGACACCAACTAGCACTTTAAATTATTTCTTATGTTTTTGTATTTGAGGAGATAAAGCTTTTCTTTACTGCTATGGGAAATTGTCCTCTGCTTTTGTTTGTTTGACTTGTGAACAGCAAATTAATTCCCACTGTTTTGCCAACCGCTGAAGAACACATTGTTTGTGGAGTCATAAAAAAATATGCAGAAATCTGTCTAAAAAACACTTTGATAGAACTTTTCTTTTATTCCAATAGCGTCTCATGTCGGATAGGTTCAGCCACCCAAATGCAAGACTCTGCTCATCTCATCATTCCACACAGAAAAACAAATAAATAAAGAAAGCATAAAAAAAAAGGACACAGATGAAAGGATTTGGTCAAATGAGACACTTTGGACACGACAATTTTGCTTCAATAGATGAAAGACCGCAGGGTCAACACAGCCACGAGAAGTCGAACCGTTTTTATCAATAACTTATTTTCTTTTGATGTCCGCCTCAGAGGCCACATTTTGAAAGGAAGCTGGACTCTACCTATTAAAAGTTTTAGGTGCTCAGCATCATGGATGTAGCTTTGACTTGTCCACGATTGAATTCACCGTTTCCTCTCGGTCGGCAAAATGAAACTGACGACGAGCTACCGAGCTGAGTGTGTTTAAAAAAAAGATCTAAAACGTCGGTTTGAAGCAGTATCACTTCGATTCATGCGTGTTTGACAATACGGAGACATGCACAATTAGAATCCCATGACTTCTTTCTTTTTTTTTTTTTTTCACAACAACCAGAG
>NW_015114307.1:353949-360271 GCF_001443285.1 Poecilia latipinna | reverse complement strand
CATCTAGGTGTGAGGTCGTCCTCCGGTCAGGGCTGAGGATCCTCAGTCACCCCAGGTTGTGGTTCTTTGTTATTCAATGAGGTCATCCGCTGGTCACCATACTGGAACAGAGTCTGTCACCTATCTAGAGCTCCTTAATGTATTTTAACATAAAATAAGTAATTCCTTCCAATTTGAATTAATATTTTATTTACACTAATTTATTAATTAATACTCTAATTATTCTTTAGTTTTAAGTCATATATTGTTCTTGTTATCAAATCTTATTTTAATAGTTACTTCATTGTATTATCAGGAAGGAAGAGATTTTGTGGTAGCTTTTAGTTTTATTTCTCTTTAAAACTTCATTTCAAATTATCATTTATTTCCTTATGTTAAGTCTCTTCCAGTAATTTTTCCTTTTGTATTATAACTCAGTAAACTTCGAATTTTAAGAAGCTGCTTCATTTAGAATTGTATTTTGTCAATCTTTTGACCCTCTTTTTATAAAAGGCCTACATCAGAGAAATAAATGTTTTCCCATTGTGTTGAACCCAAACCTTAACCATATTTTAGAAGCAGTTCCATAATTGCTAATTTGTAAATCTCCAATTTAGACCAATTTAATTTCATTCATCATATTTTCTATTTTAAAACCTTAAAAAATGATCAGCCTGTTTTACATGAGTAAAGTTAACCGTGTCACTAAATATCAAAAATGATTTATTTTATTCTAATCATAGTTTTAAATCCCAAAATTTCAACCATTTTTACTTTTGATCCATTTATTCTTTGAAAACCTATTTATAAAATATTTAATTGGATAATGTATTACCCTTTTTATATTGTTTATCAATTATTAATACCTTTTCAGTTTTGGGGAGAAATTCGATACAGCTAAGTTTATTGAATGATGTAAATATTTAGTTTAGACCTTCCTGGATGTCTTAGTTAAACAACTTATTTTAAATCATATGAATAGAGATGCAACAATCCAACGATCACCTTCCTTGTTTTAAGAAACACTGTTTTATGTAAATTATTTGACAAGTAATATTAAGTTTAGTGTATTCAATTTATAAATTTTAGTTATTCCATATCCAAATAGTTAGCTCATATTTAATGAATTTTGATTTAACTTCAATAACCTCTTTTGCCAAGAAGTAAAGAGAGCTCCAAACTAAAAATTTGCTTATTAGATCAATTCCATTCATTTCCCCCTGTTTCTAGAATACAATAAAAATCCCATACAACTCATTGAGATGAGACCTGCTATCACCACTAACTTTAGCATCATATAACACAGTTGGATGTAATTTAAAGATGGTGTCCCAGATGCTGTTACAATCTGCACACCTCAATCAAAAAGATTTATATTTGAAATCAATTTATGAAATCAACACAGAACTTGGTGCCATTATCTCAGTATGCTCTGCAGACACCCATCAATCCACTTTAACACCTTAATTTTAAATTCCATTTAAATTTAAATTTAGTTTTCACTGAATGGTAGCCACTACACTATGCAAATAAAATTTAGATCATCTTCCTTAGTAGATGAAGCGTAACACACTATGAAATTCAGCTATGGTTAAGAAAAACTTTTGTAATTGCAATAGTTCCCTTCCCATTCCTGTTTTAGGAAGGAAGGGAAAAACACATTAGCATTTTGTGAGACAAACAGAGTGAATCATGGAGGAAGTTAATGCATTTCCGAGAAATGCAGAGAGTCGTAACCGTTGGGTCACACCAACTCTCAAACTGTATTGTAAAACCTCTGACACCAGGAGATGGGGTGTCCTCAACACTTAGCATTTCACAGCATGGGTTCAGGACGTGAAGGCAACAGGGCGCATCTGTGCTATAACTAAAGTAAGGAGAGAACAATGGCATCACACACTACAAAAATTTAAAAAGAACTTATTCACCACTACCAAGTTTTGTTGGCATCCATTTCGTCTCCAACCTGCAGACTGAAGGGAACCCCAGGAGTGGGCTTTGGCGCTCAGGTCACATGATCAGAGGTGAGAATCCAGGATCAAACATGAGAACACACAACAGGACCACTGCTGAGCGACTTGCCATGCCCCAATTCTTTATCTGCTGAATCAGAAGGTGTCCAGAGTAGCAGTCATTCCCGCAGTGCAGAAACATCTGGATACAGTCCCTCTTTGATGAACTTTGGTCAGCCTTTCGTGGTCAACAGAGCAGGACGTAGAAACCAGCAGATCAGTCATCCTCTGAAACCCCCGTCTGGGTTTGGACAAAAGGCTTTGATCTTTGTGGTCCCGACTCCCTGCTGATTCCCGGCCGTAGAAGACTCTCACAGATAACGCCTGAGTCCCTTTTGTTTTCAGCCAGGTGTGAAAAGCAACACTCAAAGCAGACATCTGTTGCCAGGTCCTGTGAGCAGCACTTTGCCCTCACGTGACAACACAGTTCGTCTTCACTGACCTTAGTAATCGTTCAACAGTTTTTGGCTTTCATACAGCAGTCCAGCAGAAGATGGGCACAGTTCAGCATCATCATGTCCTTGTTCAGCAGCAACAACAGCGGCCTGATGTGGTAATCAAGAAGATCCTTTCTAATCACACCGTCCCATGATCTCTGAGCTTGAAAGACCCTGCCCCCAAGATCGCCATCAAGTCAGAAGGAAGGAGAACTGCCAAAGAAAAAAATAATACAAAGTAATTCAAAAATCAAAACTTATGTATGCCACATTTTGCTTACTTTCACTATTATAAAATAAAATAAAATTTTATCTTGTGATGCATCCTCCTTTGTGGCTCTAGATTTGTTGTTGTTGTTATAGCACAAACGGCCAAGTGCCTCAAATCCTGAACTGCAAAAGAATAACAGAAATTTGTTAAAATAATACACCATCAGATGTGCCAGAATTAAGAAAATAATGACACTTACTGTTCAAAATCTATAGACGTCAATACCTCGATGACATTCACTCTGCTTGTGCCAAATATCAACTACAAATTTTAAAATCACAACCTCACAAACTCATTAAAGAATTAGAACAAAATCTAGAATGTCCTAGTACTAACACTTATAAAAGTTGTGATTGAATTGCACTTTGTCAAATAATTATGAATTTCATATTGTTCTACTAAATCTCATAATTGTCCCACGCTTCAAGACAAAGTCCTATTTTAAAATTTCAGAAGTTATTCACATTTCATTTGAATTTCATAGCAGTTTTAATCAAAATTTTCCTCAAAATTAACAATTTACACCCAACTGTATCTTAATTAAAGTCAGCAGTGATGCAGAAATCTATCAACAATTTTAAATGTAAATAAACATTTCATAAATGTTGCTTACAGCTGTTCAATTGTAGATGATCAATTCTAATGCAGTAGAAGCTTCTATATCACATACACCATATTTTAGTCAAGCAGGAACGCAATATGACTCTACATGAAAGAAATCCATAATTCACTATTGTTGAATGAAAAACTTAATATTATTGTTTAACTAATTTACAATTAACCATATCCAAAAATTTACCAGGAATTAGGGTCTATTTCTCCTTCTCCCTCTGTTGATATAATAAAATTATCATTTTGAAAAGAATTTGGAATCTATGTTACTGTTATATAATAATTTGCTGAAAAACTAAAATATTGTAACATGTTCCACCATTTCTCCAAATCTTCCATCTAGTATTCAAACTAGACTTAGATGATGTAAATTTCAAAGTTCTATCAGTAATCTCCTATCTTTATAATATCCCCCTGTGTTTTTCTTATTTCAAAAAGAAAAAACAATTTAGAGGTGGAAAACAAAAATCGAAGAACTTTCCCCATTGTGCTAAAATGTCAACACGTCCAATCAGTTACCCATATGAAATAAAAACTAATTAAATTCAGTTAGTAAGTGTTAGTAAAAAATAAAATAAAAAATAAAATACCAAAGTGGACGAGACAGTCTCACAATTACTAATTCTAACCTGCTTTAAGTCAAGGCCGAAGTTGTGCCGCCTCTGTTGTCTGCATTAATTCTACTGCACAAGCAGATGACTCAGCTTTAACCAGATTGTGATACCAAAATATGTAATCATCACCTTTAAAATTGTCCGTAAAGCAGTAGTAAAAGTAAATTTATGAAACAAAACCTTTACTGTCCCTAAATAGTTTAAAATAAGAAAAATATCACACAGCTACTCACTAAAGTGACGTCATATTTACATAGCGCTTCCTAAAACCCATCAAAGGCCATCTGCATACACATTCACTCTCATTCACACTCAAGCAGACTCATCAACACCCCATTGTAAGAAAGATGCAGGATGTTACCCCAGATCAAACTGACCAAACAAAGTGAGGTGTGATCTGCCCCCAACACTGCTGTGAGAGCAGGAAGAAGACCCCATTCTCAGTATTTGAAGGCATCTTTACATTAGTTGACCTGTAATGTAACCAATATATTTTTGAATTCTTCAGAAACTCTGGGAAAACACATTAAATAGTGTAATTCACCCACAGCAACTGAAAAGATTCCCATGTTCACCTGTAATTTGTTCGTCACACTCCAATGTGTAAAATAAAGATATTTGTGAACCATAAAGTTAGAACTTCCCAATTTGTACTGGTTCCATCTTCCAAACACACATTTACCCAAATTTCAAACCAAAATTCGTCCTGTAGAAAGTTTTAAACACAATTATCATAAGGCCATGCCCGAAAGAAACATAATTATCCAGTAGTTCTAATAATGTTTTCTACGAGTGAACCAGTTTCAAAAACTCCATTTTATACACACAACCTTATTTCATGATAGCCCACTGTTATTAAATGGCTACCTAGACCCCCTGTAGGAAAACCCCAAAAACCGTTCATGTGGTCATGTAATATGCAAAATGGGCTGCACACGAAGATCGTCCTACAAGAAACAAAGTCATTCATTAGTGTTTCAACATGTCCTACATTAACAGTGTAGAAAACACTGTCAAGCAGAAAAACATCCATATTTATCAGTTCTGCTCCCCGTTCAGATTAGTGAGGGTGTTCCATCCAGTGTCAGGAAACCTAGAAATTGAAGTGATTGTCAATGTTACAATATTATAAAAAAGCAATGAGATCATTCCAGTGCCCCAGCCTGGAACTGATGCCACACATTTCTCCCGCTGAGAAAGTAGAAACATCTGTAAATCTGTTAATTTGTACTTTTCATTTCAACATAAAACACAGTTCTAAAAGAAATTCACATCAAAATCCAAGAATCCTGAAAGAGTGTGCTGGAAATGTCAATGTTAACAGAACTGAAGCACTCCCAAAATGCAAATGGAGTGGTCAATCAGGCCCCCTGCTCTGTGAAACAAAACCTGTAAAACCTGTAACCAAAATGGAGAAGAAATCTCTGTCCCACAGAAGCATGAGTTAACAGAAACACAGCAACATAACATCCAGCAAAACAGACAAACACATAAGACACAAATCTCTTCACAACTCAGACAGAGACAGACAGCAGCGCGCAGTGAAACATAAAATGGCGGACAGACAGACACAAAATCAGTAATAGATCAACCCGCAGCCAAGCACGCACACAAACACCAAGAAACGTACAAAACACAGAAACACAGACGACGTCGTAGTTCAGCCAAGAAAAGACAGAAAAGAAAAGAAAATGTCAGGCGCCGGCTAAAAGAATGTATGACGCATCCTTTAATCTTCCAACTTCACTTTTACAAATCTCTTTTATTCTCTTTCAACTTCTCAGTCCTTTAAGGTGATTCAACCCGCTTCAGTCCTTTTACTCCTGGCAACTCGAGTCAGAGTCCCAGAGTAGGGTGATTCAACCCCCTAGGCCTATTAATCCCAAACCAGTCCAATTATTAGTCCACTGGAGATGAGCCGTAATCTCCGGGCCGATTCAAGCCCATTCTAAGTAATACACAGACACCCGAAATTCTTTTATAGAGGCACAGGCATGGATCCTCAGGGTAAAGAATTTAAAAGAAACCCAGCTTTAGGACAGAGGTAACGTAAACTCCTACTGCCTGGATCCGCTACGATCCCCTGTAATGTGTATTTTCTCTTCAAACTACAGACTCTTTGAGGAGGGATTTTATATACCGCTGCAGTTTCTAAATTCTGTGACGCCGCACACACCAAAAGCAATCAGCGACGGTCCAACGACACAGTGCTTCAGACAACCAAAACAATTAAACAGTGTCTTACCACACCGAAGCGTCGGGCCGAAACGGATCAATCAGGGACCAACAGCCGCCCACCGAGACTCCAGAACCGGCACGAGCCCCCAAATGTTAAGGAAGAATTTCTAAAATAGTTAACTTTGGAAAAAAGTTTGGCTCTCTCTCTTCCTCTGGATC
>NW_015114307.1:346353-349541 GCF_001443285.1 Poecilia latipinna | reverse complement strand
TAAAGATTTGTTCAAAAAGATTAATCTGTATTAAACACTAAAAATAATCATTTTTTTTCAACAAGAGCTACCCAGCTTTTATCGCTTCGCAAAAAATTTAATCAGCACAGAAGCTCCAAAGCACACAAAGATATATATATATATATATATATATATATATATATATATATATATATATATATATATATATATATATATATATATATATTTTATTATTTTTTTTTTATTTTATTTTTTTTTTGTCATAGTACTCCCAAGAATTTAAAACTACTTTCACCCCTGCCTCAATAATCTCAATAATTGGAGAGTCCTTAAGACTGACAGAAGAGGAAAATCAGGATAAAGATCTTGCTGTGTGACCTTGGCATGAGACAATTTAAAAGTTAAGATTGCTCTTTCTTCAACTTTTATACCTTACTTTGAGTTAGCCTATGATTATATATATACACTGCTCAAAAAAATAAAGGGAACACTCAAATAACACATCCTAGATCTGAATGAATGAAATATTCTCATTGAATACTTTGTTCTGTACAAAGTTGAATGTGCTCACAAAATCACACAAAAATCATCAATGGAAATCAAATTTATTAACCAATGGAGGCCTGGATGTGGAGCCACGCACAAAATTAAAGTGAAATGTTCCCTTTATTTTTTTGAGCAGTTTATAATCCAATCAAAGTATCTTAAGGTTTGTAGCTGCAGCATGACAAAATGTAAAGAAAAAAAATAGGTTCACTGGTGAGAAAACATTTGCAAAGCACCCTCCGTGATGAGCTGGAGGAATCCAAACTGAGTCCTTGCTGAGGCCTGGTGTTTTGTTCAGAGCCCCTTTGTTTGCACAGTGGCACTTCTCCGGGTCTAACATGGACAAACACACACAAAGGCCAAGCTTTTGCAGTTTCCAGCAAACCCAACACACACCAACCGAATCTCACATGTGCCTTCATTATTTACGAATGAAAGGTACAACACAAAAAAAAAAAAAAAAAAACTGAGGTAAAGTTCCACTTAAAACCTTAGGAGAACACCAGGGGTTGGTCAGGAAGAGTGAGAAAACAAGCAGAGAGCATTTTCCAGTGGGTTCTTTGAGGGGGGGCTGATATACTTTACAACAAAGATGATGTAAAGATGCAGCAGAAAACTCCTGACAAGATAACTGTGTGGCTTTCTACGCCTGTCAGCGCTGGCTTGAAATACAATGTACTCTATTAGTGGAGCAGCTTGTAATAAAGGAAGGGAGTGTGATCGTGAATAAAAAGTCCGGGAATGAAAAGTAGATCAAATCAGGCAAGAGGAGATGGAGAGCCACAGCGAGAGACGTTAACATAAATGATGTATCAATCACTGCCTGGCATTGCTTCCTTCATCCACCGTTCCATATAGGATCCTCTGTGGAAGATGCACTGAGTCCACTAATTAAACTCTGATTAGGTCCAACTAATCAAATTCTTTCATGTTCCTAGATGTTCATCAAAGTCAATTACATTATATCTATGAATTTAACTTTCTCATTGTCTTTTTTTTGCGCAGTTCTTAAATTAAAGCGAGACTTTGAACATGTTGAATTGAGCTTAATCAAGTGAAAATTACTGAAAGCCCAGCAGCTCTGCACTCGGCAATTTCCCTAAGCCTCTCAGCCTATTGCGATGAACCATGGCTTCATCAGGCTGTGTCATATCTGAATTACAGCATACGGCAGCAGCGGCGGCACCTCTGAAAAATTTCCCAACCACCGCACTAATGAACTAGGTATGGTCCAATCCACAAATTCACAGCTGGTGGGGTGGGGAGAGGAAAAAAAAGAAAACAAGAACAGACATTCTCAGGGCTCTCCAGGAGAGTGATATATCTTCAGCGGCTGAGCTATATTAATGATTTAAACAAACATCTTTAGAGGCATATCAGCTGTCAGCTGTCAAGAGATGAAAGCATGGACTGACTTGTATGGGAAATGGTGGTAACAGGGTGTTCTGGAAGGGAGAGTGGAAAGAAAGCTCAGGGACCAGCTGTCGCAGTGACTGCTGGCACCACAGCATGTGGCAATGCGAACCTTGAGGCCGGAGGGAGACTGTGTTGAGAGCGGGAAGGAATCCAGCACCTCAGCAAATCTCAGAGTCTTCTTTTAACCTGTGTGCGTGCGAGGACTGAGGCAAACGTAGAGGACTGTGGACAATTATACAAGTTTTATGTGTGTGAGGTCGGTTGGACCCCATTTCTGGACACAAGGGTTAAGTTGGATGTGCTGCATCTTCACACCCAAATCGATAAGGTTTCAATCTTTCTTTTATTGGACCAGGGACTGGGAGCGTTTTCTTTTTCTATTGATCATCATTTGGAGAATTTGAAAGATAAGGGAGAGGAGTTATCTGCTCGTGTTTTCTACCATAACCATGCCATGGCAATTCTGGTTTGACATGCAGTAACTCTACTTGTCAAAGTGAGTATGAGCTCTCTGGCCTACATTTCTTTGCCAGGGCCTCATGAGGCGTAAATGCAAGGCGAGTCACATTCTGTTACGGGGTAATGGTTGCGCCCACACACAGGCCTGTGCAGTGCGCACGGTGGTGTGACAGTAAAGACTGTAGTCGCAGCACAAAGAAAAATCCCATGAAGTCGGATCCTCTTTTTGGCATGCAATGCTAAGCTAGGAATCACTGCACTTTCTGAAAAAGTGCCATATAAACATAAGAGTATTATCAGTACTACCTATTTGTTAAGTGTATTGGTCCCACTTTTGCCGCCAAAACCGACCTGACCTCATGAAGATTTTATGTGGTACCTGCAGATGTGCAGAAAAAAATCAATTCTAGATACCTGGGAATTCTGAATGCTGAAAGTTTGTTTCCACAGGATGTTCAAAGGCTAAAAAGAAGAATATATTTTTTAAGTACTAGCTTAAAAAATAAGCTAGTACTTAATTTATATCATTGATGTATGTCTTTGCTGCAGTGTAATTTTGATTTTAATATTTCAAATGTTTTTATCGTTTTGCCTTTTTTTCTTTTCATTTCAGCAACTTTATTATTGGTGTAATGTAATTGGGTCCTGCCCATGCAAAGCATGGTAGGAACCTATTGTTCTACACCCAAAAAGCGGTCTCTTTATTGGGGCCTGCCCATAGCAATGCATAGGGAGAGGAGTGACTGACTTGCGAAGCATGGGCACGCTTTAGCAGACCCCGGTTA
>NW_015114307.1:339040-343107 GCF_001443285.1 Poecilia latipinna | reverse complement strand
TCTACACCCAAAAAGCGGTCTCTTTATTGGGGCCTGCCCATAGCAATGCATAGGGAGAGGAGTGACTGACTTGCGAAGCATGGGCACGCTTTAGCAGACCCCGGTTAAATTTCTTCAGGAATTTAATTTGTCTAGTTTATTTATTTTTCTTCCATCACCGTGAATGCAGTCCAAACTGCTGCATGCACCCCCACAAAAGTGGTATCGAAATGATTCGGAGTTAAAATGGCCACATAAATTGCGAAAAATGAGGCTGGGTGTCTCACAAAGATAGAATTTTCTTTTCAAGCATTCTGTCTGACACACACACACCACAGTGGATTTCTGACTCCAAAACTATTTTTAACTCGCCCTAATGGCCACAAATATGGCCCTATTGGTCTCAAAGTCGGTCATGACATTGATATGCATGCCTGCTCCCGTAAAATGTTTTCGAAATTTTGATAGGGCTTACGGTTTTCTGTCAAGGTCCTTCACACCGAGGCTGACTGTCTCACAAAGTGATTATTCTTTCTTTACACCATTCTGTCTGACACAGAGACAGAGCACAGCTGTAGGTAATTAATTACCATAGCAACGGAGCCCAGAGAGGGGCAGAGAGCGGTCTTGCAATGCATGTGGGAAAAATAAATATTTCCTGGGACTATTTCTATTTCACTTACATAAATTTATTTCTCAGAATTTCTGAATGTGAATTAAAATCCTGAGTATGAAGGTTGAAATTTTGCTAGAAAAAACAATTCTCCACTGTCTTTATTTTTTATTTTTTATTTTGCACCGTGAGTTTGAACCAGATGTGCGAAGTTGATAGTCGTCAGTCCGAGGAATTAATGGCACAACTACCTGGCAAAGTTCGTCCAGTGATTTTGTAGGTGTGCTGTCCAGGTTGAGCATCAGCCTCTTGCATGGTGGTAGTGGTGGACCAGGGTATCAGTTCAGCCTACACAAATGTGCTCCTGGCTCTGACTAGGACTCCCTTGTTCATCCTGGATAGCAACACATCCATGCAGGCCTGACACAGTCAGGCCTGCATGGATGTGTTTTAGGTTCAACATCCAAACACTGGGTCCAAACTGGTGGGCACACTTTGGCAGACCCTGGTTAAATTTCTTATGGAATTTAATATGTCTAGTTTGTATTAAATCTTTGTTTAACCAGATAAAACACATAAAAATAGTTCAAGACCTTTCACAAAGGTGACCTGGCCAAGAAAGGCAGCAACACTCGTCATAATGGACCTTGTTATACAACAGTGACAAAAATAAACATTAAAAATAAACATTAAAAATAAGTCTACATCTGGAAATTTTGTTCGTGCACATAACACTGGAGGTCAAAAAGACGTTTCTTTGATCTGCCATCCATAGCTGCGCTGCTGAGGGAGAATGATTGCATTAACAAAATAAAACCTGGAGATGTAGGCAGAAAAACCGTACAACAACTCAAAACCACTCTTTTCGTACTCTACACATAGACTGGTTGCCATAGCAACTGACAACATCACTATTTGTATGAGGAATCACCACTGAAATAAACACTCAAATATTTCCCTCATAAAGAGCAGAACATTCAGTCTGTTACAGCATTATGTTTTTAGGCTTGATATTTATTTTTGCAATTATTATTAAGCTATCACTGTGGTAGATTAGCTACCGCTGCTATTAGCTAATCTAACACAGCACTGATAGATTAGCTCATTTAAACACATGCTGTGCTGGTGATCTATCAGAGTTGGTGAGTCGCCTTTTTCTTCTTTTGTAACTAGACAGAATTCCACATCACATCTACATGCTAAGGTTGTTAAAGTCAAACAACTGAACTATTGTCCTCTCCATCTGTATTTCGTATTAAATTAAAACTTTTTCTTGACCTGGTTGTAGTGTTGATAATTAGTATCAAAGCGCTGTGTCCCTTTTTCTTTTATATGTCTCGCACACATTTAAGATTTTGTGCATTATAGATATATTGGTGCAGGCAGAGTGTCTGCGTGGTGTAGGATGACATTTTGTTACTGGGTCATGATGTAACATTTGAGTAGAACTCCCAAATATTCTGTAGTAGTGGGTCCGACCAGCTGACCACTAGATCACTGCAGACCGAAAACAACAGACAAGAGCTGGAATTTTGGATGAGGCCCTCATCAAATGTTCTCAAATAATTACATTTGCCCATTTTTTCGGCATTAAGAACACTATATTTACTTATATTCCACCCACTAAACCATGCCTTATGTAAGGAAATGTTATTCACTTTACCTATTAGTGGTCATATTTTTATGAATGATCTTTTTTTTTTTCCCACCACAGTCTTACTGCTGCACAATAATTCACTGAGCCCCCTGCACTCATTCCACAGACAGCCCTGGACACCGACCGTTTGCGACTGTCCGGGGATCGTGTAAGTTGATGTAAGAGAGATAGATATTTTGATAGACGCGCAATAGAGGCCGGAGCACATTCAACGTAAAGCAATCTAAGATAAAACAGTTGTAGAGAGTGGGAGCTCAGTCATATCCTGTGTTTGTGATCAGAGCAGTTGCTCTGATCACAAACACATAACACATAAAACCCATATCTCCAGGCCTAATCAGCGGGCCTTTCTCAGTGGCGAAGGCACCGGCACACACGATGAGTGTTTCTCATCCAAGCCGTCTCGCGCCAATGCGAGGCAGCAGATAGATTCAGAACATTTAGCTAAACTCGGTTTGTTTACTTCCTTTTCATCACCCTTGTTCTCAGGGGGATATTGAGGATGAAGCATGGCAGCTCAGTAATGGAAACCAGTGAGGAGAAATTAGATGTGGTCCATTTCAAGTCACTCACTGCTGCTGTAAATGTGTTTGTATTACCAGAACATATGTTCTGGTAATACAAACATTTGAAGATAAAAGCGGACAGCCTTGGAAGAGATTTTATCTTCTAGAATGTGTACTTGACTGAACACTCACCATCTGTAGGCTTGAAAGATATAAGGCTGCTGCCTCCGTTTTTATGAGCTTGTGTAATTCAGTTAAATATTTTATAAAACATAGATTTCTTTTCTTTCTGCAGAGTAAAATAACGTAATAAAATCACAAAATAATCTTCATACCTGTATCATTTTAACTGGATTTTTTCCCCATACATACTCTAACTCCTTTACATGCATTTACACATTTCTGCGTTTACTGAAAATAGGAAGGGGAAAAAACAGTTGTTTTTCTCACGTTGGGAAAGTTTATATAATAATGTGGCTAATCGTCAAAACATTTCTGATAAAGAGGAATGAGTATTTGGCCGGTCTGATGTGCAGTATCAATCAGTTCACATTCTTCAGCTACTGTCTCATTGTTGCTTTTCCTACCATGGCCAACCTAAAACCACATTTTATGTCCATATGTAAAGAAACAAAGCACACTTTATGGATGTAAAGGTCCTTTCATTTCCAAAGAAAATCTGGATGGTGTTTATTTTCATATCACATTCCCTTTTAGTTTTATTTTTAGACAGCATTTTGACTAAAATGTACATTGATTTCCTTTTTGTTTTGTTTTTTAATTTTATTTAAATATTGTCATTTGTATTTTGTTTTTGTTTTAGTGCAGTTTCAGTTCTACTTTTGTAAAATAAGTAAAATAATAATGTTTTGTTTTTTAGTTTTATTTAACTTTAGTCAGGTCAAGATTTTTTTTCACCACCTAGTAATTATATCAGTAAATTAATTCTATAAAAAACTGAAACATTGTTAAAGGGGCATTATGCTCCTCGAAGGTGGAGCTAGGTTCATCCAGGTGTTTTGCATAGTTGAAATGTTTGCAGGGGAGATTAAAGGATTTCTCAAATATGCATGAAAAAATCAAGGTAACACTTAAGGTGTGTTTTTGATGGGGGACTAACATTATAACATGATGTAAAACTCTAAAAAGTCAATTTTGTCAGGAGTTGGGGTTTTTGTTTTGCCTTTTTTTTCTGTTCCTATGGCTTGCCATCACCACCAGATGGCACCGTGGAGGCTAGGATAGGAGGACTGAAGGGCTGACGTCACCGTCACACCGGTTCCCAATCCACTCGTCAGCGGGACTTTAAGAG
>NW_015114307.1:329687-335222 GCF_001443285.1 Poecilia latipinna | reverse complement strand
AGAGAATAGTTAGTTTATAAATCACTGAACGGCTTCGCACCACAATACATTAAAGATCTGTTGTTGTATCAACCTTCCAGATTATCCACAATATCTGCATCCAGAACCAAACATGAAGAAGCGGCATTCAAATCTGGAACAAATTTCCAGAAAACTGCAAAAAGCCCAAACAATGAGTTCCTTTAACTCAAGGATTTGAGGGAATACCATTGATCATTTTGATGGTGTCTTTTGACAGAATGTAACATTTGTTTGCTGTTTTAGTGGTGTGATTTGATGATTCTGAAGATGGCATTTGACAAAATGTGATGTTTATAGATTTCTTTCACAACTGGTGACTGTGACATTTCATGATGTGAAGTATTTTGAACTCTAAAGAGAACTGAGCAGAGTGAACTGAGTCCAGGTTTCAGTCACAGTCAGAGGAAGTTTGAGCACGAGCAGCAGGATTCAAAAAGGGGCTGACTATGTTTGAGCAAGAGGCATTTAAGTTTTGTGGGAGATAAATTGAATACCTGAGAGTGAAAATAAGGAATCTTGTTCTCAGATTAAAATGTGTTCTTAGATTCTCAAAAGAGAGTTCAGATGCTCTGAAACGTTTGCTTTCTGAAATTTGGCCCACGTTTTGATTGATCTTATATTTTTGCAGAACATCTGCCGATGTATCATAAGAGTTAAAGGAAAACACACATTTTACCATCTGTAGTGAGAAAACCTCAGCATTGTTCTGCTTACATAAGTGATGACCAGATGTTTCCTTCTGGCATCGCCTCCGTTTTTGTCTTCATCACACAAAGTCTGAATATCTCCTGCTGTTTGGGACCATCTACACCAAAATCTGGGAAACTCATCATAAAAACAAAATTCAGAAATTTACTAATGGAAAAAAAAAAACACAAATCAGTTAATTCTAGAAAAGTTCCCTCACTTCTGACATGTCATCCAATGTTTCAGGAAGTCTGGGTCTATGAAACATTTACAGCCTGATCATGCATAATCTACCTCCAGAAGATGGTGTTTTTTTGTGTCTGTTTGTTTTTTTTTAAATGGGAACACTTTCTTTCTAGTGTTTTGTGTAGGTAGCGTGGGCTGCAGACAGTTCGTGCAAAGTGGAGGTGCTGGTTGTGTGCGCTGAAACTCAAAGAGAAATCCAAGAGGAAAAGCTGCTGCAAAGACTTAAACTGAAGGAAAAGGGGGGATTTTAAAACATCCCCCCTTTTACATTTTACATTTAGACAAATGTAAAAGCAGAGCATATTTCAAGTTATGTTTGCTATGAAAACCCAGCCAAAGGCTTCAGGGGTATTTTAAAGCCAGTAATGGTAACTTGAGTCACCTCTGTCTGTGTGGTGCTCTGCTCTGCGCAGACAGGGTGAATGGCAGCAACAGCTACCATTGCAGGCCTGGAGGCAGCAAGTGTGTAGGCCTGTCACTGTATCACATTTTACTGGACGATAAATTGTCCCATAAGTTATTGTGATAAACAATAACATTGTTGTTTTGAGACCATTTTCAAGTAATATGGTGGTAATGGCATAATAATGCAAGAATGCACTCTAAAAGACCAATAAACTGTCATTTCTAACTAACATGTAACACTGGATCTAGAAGATATTTTAAATATTCCAAATAAATGAAACAACCAAAACAACAAATAAAATGGACACTGAAGTTTCTATGAACAAAATTGTCCTTCAAAAAAAGGGTCTAGTTGAGACCAAAGCACCAGACTGGAGGTTTTTATAATCCAGTCATTGATAAAAATAAATAAATAAATAAATGATAACAATATTAATAATAATAATAATTAATAATAATAAAAGAAAATAAAAAAGACACGAGAAAAACAAAACAAAATCATCCAAATAGTAATTATTGAGCTTATTTTAGACTTAAACTTACTTTATTGTCACACACAATGGTGACTTTGGCAACGAAATGTCGTTGCTTGGCTACCGAGTATGCAGAATAATATATGTGTATGAATCAAATCAGATGCAATGACAGGCAATATAGGAGGTGAACACACCCTCTGATTTCAGCTCAGCAAATCTCAATCACAACTGCTTTATTTTACGATGTGTGTGTCCATCTGTCCAAACTGTGGGTGTGTGTGTGTGTGGGTGTGTGTGCGTGCACTAAATGGAGGCGTTAAGTATTCCCATCTCCTCTTACTACAGAGACGGATGTTAAATTAGTGGTGGCTGGATATCCACTGAAGCTTTGGAGATTTCTTTACCTCAGTCACCATCTTTCTCACAGAGTGAGGTGGCAAAATAACAACCATTTCGTCACTCCATGTCACAGCTGGTTCTCTGTGTACCAGGCTTTTATACACAGGAGGGAGATTTAAACTGACACTTTGCAGTTACTGTTTCAAAATGATGAAAAAAATGACAATTTGCACCGTTTTAAAGAGTCTTTGACTCCAGTCCTCAAGAGCCGGTGTCCTGAAACTTTTAGATGTCTCTCTTTTAGATGCAGTATTTAACAGATTTCGTTTCCCGTCGGTGGTGTGAACTGTCTCCACTGGGTTAATACTGGCCTCCTAAGTCTTAATATCCCCTGCAGTGTTTTTGCTTTGTCGTCTTCCTGTCCCCTAATTCTCCGCTTATTTTGGCTCTGACTATTTCTAGGGGTGTATTTATACTCGCCCACAGGTGGGGATGATTTAGAGTTGACCAAGTTGCCCTGCAAAGCTCCAGTGTGCCATTTCTGTGAAGTATGCAAAGTGTATGCGCACACACAGGCACACATACCAGTCAGCATTGAGCCTTGGACACACCCTGGTTGGATGACACTTGTCACTATGGGAACATAACACAGACAGACGCTCAGGTGTTTCCAGGGTCCAGTTAAGCAGATGAATGATCTAACTGTATGTAGACCACAGAAGATATTAAACGGTCATAAAGACGTCTAAACTGTTCGAAGGTGGTTTAAAACCAGTGACAGGCTGGTAATTTTCTGCAGATTCAGCAGTTAACCTCTGCTGATATTGACCTGCAGCATGTTGCAAATGCTACGGTCAAGCAGATTGGGAATAAACACAGGAATGTGTGTGTGTGTGTGTGTGTGTGTGTGTCTGACTTAGCCTGTGTGTGTGCCAAATGTCATAGCTGTCCTGGAAGGATTAACTCCAGTAGCTCCAGACAGCCAGCTGTTTCTGCATGGCAGAGGAGGAGTGAGAGCTGAGTGAAAGAATGTGAAGCAACAGCGGTGAAGATGTCTGCTCTGATTCATTGTTTTTTTGATAGCTAGACTGAGTTGTCAAAAAGGTCAAGTTTGACAAAGATGCAGTAAAACCCAGTCATCTCAGGTCTTAGAGTAGTTCTGAATAGATATCTGTAATCTGTGAGGCTAAGCTGTAATACAAGTATCTGCTGTTGAGGTTTGCTGTAAATCTGGAGGGGGAAAGCACTTTTGCAGCGGCGCTCCGACACGCTGGATCGGTTTGTCTCTACAAATAAGACAGTTTTCATCAGTACTTGGTTGTAAATCTTGTTTTAAAACATATTTTTACTCCCTGGCCCAGGTGTTCGGTGGAGCCACTGATTTTGTAATAAAACAGAAGCAGCTGCGTAGGAACAGAAATGGCTCACAATCTGCCGTCATTTATTCTAATAAAATGAACGACATTGACTGTGAACACGTACAGTTACTTCATGCTGTGATCTTCTCGGAGGGGGCAGGCAGCCTGGTTGGCAGGGCAAGGGCCATCTTGTGGTAGCATGCATCTCCACATTCAATCTAGGGCTGAAGCCAATAATCGGATTAATCAATTACCGAAATTATCGTCAACTAATATAGTAACCGATTAATCGTTAACTGGAGTATACATACCCACAAAATGGTCATTTGCAGAGAGAACAACATAATCAAAGCAGTAATTAACCCCGAACTGTTAAAAAATATAAGCATTTTGCATTAAAAAAAAAACCCCACTCACTGTCTGTAAATCTGTTTTACCCACAGCTAATCTAGTGGCAGTTTTAGCTTCACGTGGTTTAAATTCTGCAAATAAATCCCTTATTAGTCGCCTTTTACTATTTAATTATTAATCAGTAAATCCAAAATTGAGACACCACATCAGTCTGTCACTATGTTGATGATGTTAAGTCGAGGAAAAATGGCTTAGCTTTTCATAGGGTGAAGAGCTTTTTACCTGCAGATGCATCCTTTACTACTGGTGATGAAGCATTCACTAAATGAACGCTGTTATTTCATCTTAGCAATAAAATGTTTTTTTTATTTAAAAAAGAAATTGGATTAATTGATAATTTGCATCTTTGTATGTATTTCTAATATTGCATAAAATAGTGGTTAAACTAAAAATCTGCAGAATGTGCCAGTTCTGAATAGAATAATCAATTAGTAAAATAATTGTTAGTTGCAGTCCTTATCTAATCACACTCCCCTGCTCTGCAGGTCTGTAAACACATACTCTACATCAGTGCTGTTAGCAGGGACTAAATGACATAGTTTCTACTTTAATATGTCTGTGAGTCCATTTTGACGTAAAGTAGTTCCTGATGAACAGACTTTGTCACTTACTCCATCTGCAGTGACCTCAACTTAAGTCCACAAGCAACATAAAACTTCATACGGTCACCATGTTGTCTCCTCCATAACCTAAATATGAAGAAGACCTCAGAAACCCATTTAAATAGGTCACTGCTTATTTGTATTTATGTGACATTTACAGTGGTCTAAAAGCCATTAGATGCTATCCAACTGCCAGCTGGTCGTTTGAAAGAGAGGCCGAAAAAAGGTTGTTCTGTCCTACCATCGCTAACGTAAATAAGGGTCTAAACCGTAGTCCCTTGGTTTGACAAGAATGAGCTTTTCAACAGCAATCTCTCCACTTGTTTCTCTTCCAAAGGGAACTTTGTTAGAGTTCCAGGAGTCACGGTTTCTGAAATACCGGGACGCTGTGCAGTCATGTTCAGCGTCCCGGTATAGGAGACCTATAAATTAGAATATAGGTCTCCTGCCTGGTGTCTCCTGCCTGGAATTGAACCCAGGATATGTGGAATTGAACCCTGGAATATGTGGAATTGAACCCTGGAATATGTGGTGCTCACAGTGAGCACCACATATTCAGTATATTCAATTCCAGACCCTGAGGCTTTTTCTGCATCCCTTCCCCACCTTCTCTCTCCACACAATTTCTGTCAGGTGACTGTCAATAAGGCCAATGGAATGGTCAAACATTCTCTGTATGTTTTTAAAATGCTCAAGCAGAAGACTGTAGGCAGAAGACTGTAAACAGCAAGTAAAACAACATGCCAAATGATTTCATGTAAAAATTGGTTCTTGCTGTATCTGAATAAAAAAAAAGAAGTTTCTCTGTTCATCTCCATCATTGTTCTTATGTGGCAGCAAACCAAAGTTATAGAGTCCCTCAGGGTTTGATCTTAGGCTGTATTTTGTTTATGTTGAAAGTGTTGCCTCTTGGACTCATTTTTAGGAAATGTCACATTCAATGCTTTGGAGATGATGTACCAATATACATTTCTCTAAAAAACATGAAAG
>NW_015114307.1:312252-324412 GCF_001443285.1 Poecilia latipinna | reverse complement strand
TAGCAACGACACATCTGCACATATGACTTCTACTTATTTTTGATACAAATGGAACTAAGGATGATTCCCTACAGTTTTAACAGATTGTCTAACGGAAGTTACGGTAAATCATGGATGGACCAAAATTTCCTTCACTTGAATCAAAATAAAACTCAAGTTTCTGATCACTTTTCTGTTAGGAATCTTGGTGTCATTTTGACAGTTGTTTGAAATTGGATAAGCCGATTAACTCTGTTGTGAAATTAAGATTTTTTTTCATCTGTACCTTGCAGCCAAGGTACAATCTAGCTTCTGTACTAAAGACTTTGAGAAACTTGTCCATGTCTTCATTACGATGCACATAGTATGTCTTTCTGTCTTGACATGGACTTTTTTCATTTACTTTCATTCATTTTTTAGTCATGTCTATAGCTTAACCCTCTCCTTTACCATAAACCTAACTGTTACCAGTACATGTTTAACCTTGAGCTTAACCTAAAATCAGTTAACACCTTAGTCCCAAACCTAACCCACAACTTCAAAAACAGCACTTTTTCTTTAGATCATATGAGGAGCAGTCATCCTCACTATGTAGTTTTTGTTGGGAAAATGGGCCTTGCAAGGTGAGACATGCTAAAAAATACACGAGAGTATTGATAAATTTGCATGGTGACTAGACATTTTAAACCTAAATAATAAACCATTTAAAGTGTATTAAGCTGTTGTCCAGTAGGTGTTTAATTGGAAGTGAAGGTCTCAGAGCCTGAACTGAACTGGGAGCAGAATAGGAACATGAACGCCTCAACATCCAGATAAAAGTCGTCTTGCTGCAGCCTCGGGGCTTTAATGCCTCAGACTGTACAGGACGGAGCAGTGATGAAGTAAAAATAGGTCAAAATTCTGCTCTACAGAGGCTTATGGAGAGAGGCAGATGATGATGATGATGATGATGATGACGGGATGCAACAAAGCATAAATGATAATCTCATCCGGTGCGATCAGAAGCTGGTAGGCAGACCGGTTTCTTAGCCATGGCAACCGGAATCCTCTCTTCCCTGTGAAAGGGGGTCGGGGGGGCGTTTCACCGCCTGGCCGGCAGCAACGTTACCAGAAAAAAGCTGATAAATGGCGGGTTGGACCTCAGTGTTCTCAGCCTGGCTGCTTGCTTGCTAGAAGTGTTGAAGTGGACGCGGTGCTAGCTCCGTTGCTAGGCTCAACTGACAGCCTAGCGACGGCTGAAAGTTTGTTGTCCCGAACGGTCACCCGACACTGCGCAGACCCCCCAACAGGTGACGACCCGACGGCTGCCGTGTCTTTATTTATACAGCGGTGTGGCCCGTTTCAACTAAGTGTGCTGTTGGAGGCTCCCCCTGACTCACCTCGATCCATTTCTGCGCCTCCAGGCAGGCTGGCTCGGGATGGCTCGGCTCGGGACCGGCCATCAGTGGGGGTGCGTTGGGAATTCGCTGATGTTGTGAAGTCTCTCCCGTTTTCTTCCCCGGTGTCCTCCACGCTCCACGCGCAGTCTATTCAGTCACGTAGCCCCCTCGCGCTCCAACTGCGTCGCCCTCAAAAAGAAGATGATGCAGAAGAGGACGCCGCTTCTGGCGACGCTGCAATACGAACCAGGTGCTAAAAATATCGATTCCTTGCCGTGGGAGGCTGACTCCTCTCTGCTGCTGCTGCTACCGCCGCCGCGCGTCAGGAGAAGGCGTGAACGCGCAGGCAGGAATCTCTGTGGGGGGGGTCGAGAGAAGCAGGAAAGACAGAGGAGAGAGAGGGGATGGAGGGCGCCGCAGAAGATGTCCCGCTATATTACAGTTCAGATAGTTCATCTAGTGGCGGATGCTTGGTGTGTTTCATTTACTTTGAATCGTTATTTAAATTAAAAAAAAAAAAAAAAAAAAAAAACTTTTTACATATTTGTTAAAACTGTCAATGTGACAGTATGAGACACAATCTGAAAATAATGTCTCCACCTTCTTCCTATGATCCTGCCATATGCAGAAATGCACTGCTCGGTCAAAAACAACCAATCAGCCAGCAGGACTGTTTAAGTGCTGTCAATCAACCTCATGTATGTAGTGGAACTACTTTTTTCACATATTATCCATCTTATATTGTCACTATATGTAAAAAAAATATATATATATACACACACACACATCTTAAAACAAGCATGATAGAAACTCTGGGTATGTTTGAAGTAATATAACAAAGCTCAAAAGCCAATTTCATATAATACTGCCCCTTTAATTGAAACATACCCAAATATTGTAGGACAGGCAAGTTAATCATTTAGCAAATCAAGATTTTAGGGAAGTTTATAATTTAAATAGTTTTAAATGATCTGGATTATTCATTAAGGTACAGAGGTGGAGTCACATGCTGCTCATCTTATGAGTTTTTAATAAGAAAAAATCTGCAGTCATTGCAGCCTTTGGACTACAGAGTTCAGAGTGATGATACATGCTCTTGACACAGACGGACACATGCAACTTTAAATGTAATTTTATTAAATAGCCATAGCTGAACAGCAGCAAACCATTTGAAAAGTGCATAAAGGTAAACAATTGAAAAAGTTGAAGCAGTTACCCTAAGATAGCACATCAACCCAGTCTACAAGAGCACTTTAACTAGACAGTAGTCACTTTAATGGGATGTCTGGAAAATCTGAAGTTCTCCGATTCTTCTTGTTGATTCTAGAACCATTTCCACAAAGTCCATTCAAAAACATGGGGGAGAAAGACTCAAGTTTCCTGAAACTGTGCCCTAAACGACTCAAGTATTACAACATACTGTGAAACTAACAAAGTTGAATTTTTGATGCCCAGTCCTTGTAAAACATGACAACTAAAGGCATGCAGAACAGAAAGTAGTTTCCAGTTTCAATCTTGTTGGCACAAAAGGTGTTAAAGCAGTTGAAGTTTGACAGATGAACATAGAAACTTAATGACATGCACAGGTGATGTTCAACAGATCAGTGGCATTTGTGAATCCTTTTCAATAAGCTTGGAACACTGGCAAAATAAAGTTCAGAGTTTTGTGCTAATGCTAAACACGTTACAGTTGAGGGGATGATGTATTCTAGTGCATAGTGCCTGCAGATGTAGGAGCACAGACCACTGCGGGTCATCTCAACAGTTTGCAATGTAAATGCTGTAGAACAATGTCGCTTACAATTTGTTTGAGTTAGTCACAAGATCATTTAAGACTGACAGAGAGCCACAGCTGAGAAGCGGACTTCGTCTTTCTCTCGTTCCATGAAGCTGCGGCACACTTTGGCTGCATCCTGCAGACAATAAAAAACCCAAAGTGGATTCTTGTATTTCAAAGTTCAAAAATGATTTTTACCCAGTTGATACCATTAGGATAAAATGAAAAATTTAATAGGGGTCTTTTGAATGTTTTTCATATACAACTCATAAGCCAGTTTGCCACCAAATGAGAACAATTTACACAAAATTTAAGTTTGTTTTTTTTTAGCTTACAGTGACAAAGGTCTCATCTTTGGTTGCTCCATGGTTCACCGGTCCATTCATCTTCCCATCTTTGATACAGAGATCGCTCCGTTACAAATCAACGTCAAAAACAAGATTAGGGTAAACCGTTACATGCTTACCAAATTCATAGAGTTGTCCGTTCACATTCACAAAGGCAATAAAGTGGAAGTTTACTTGTTCACCTTCTGGCTGCATTAGAGAAAAAGTGTGTTGACAGTAGTTTATCTCAGAACTCATTAATACTAGTATTAATGTACACAAGGATAAAAGTTTCTGGTTTAAAGGTATGACTCCAATCTATCAAACTGTTTCCACAGTCTATAGATGCATCTTACCCGGCATTGTCCCTCTTTTGCAACCTCATTGTGAACCTCACAGATTGCCTAGAGGAAGACATTTGACAGGTTGTGTCAATGTTAATAATTCAACCTATAGCACCCCCATGTGGCAGAAAAAAACTGGCAGCTAATCAGTTTACACATCTTAAAACAGGCATGATAGAAACTCTGGGTATGATAGAAACCATGCAAGATTGACAATTTGCTTTGGATCAATTTTGGGTTCATGGAGAAAAAAAAAAAAAAAGTTGTTCTATTTATTGAAAAACCAACTGATGGACATGTTATAAAGTATTTCTCTTTAGTCTGTACATTACCTTGTTTCCCTCCAGATGTTTGGAACGCTCATCTGGAGACATGCCAGCCGTCTCATCTAGAAAGGTCTTCAGGACTGAGCCGTTCTCTAAACACCACATTTATCAAGTCAGCAAGGCAGTCGGTTCAAGCACAGTCATTGCTACATTTTATTTGATCTGCTCCGAGACGGGTGAATGTCTGTTGAATATTTCATAAGATTAAAATTGACTAGGCATGGAAGACCCAAAAAGACAAATGAGAAGTTCAACCATGGGTGGTTTTGTAGGAATACTTTGGAGATTAAAATATATCAGGGATTCCCCCAGGAAACATAGTAAGCCTGGTGGGAGGGCAGTCCACCATGGTTAAAAAGTTATGCTAAAAAAATTTAGAGGTGCATGATCAAATATTTGGAAATTGTATTGCAAGACCAAAAAGCTGGTGCAGCACAACTGATTGTCAACCCCCAAAGCCCAGATCAATTTGTCAACTATAAGCCTAGCTTAATTTGACTATCACCAATTTATAAAAACCCTATATAAAAATGTTTAGCCTAGTGGGGTCGCAAGTAAAGTCTGGTGACCCACCAGGCTTATAATAAACCGGGGAAACACCAATTTAGAATTGTTTTTGTGAAGTCATTAAAAAAATTTAAAAAATCACATTTTGCACAAAAGGGACATGAATGTACACATGCTCTAGAGACCACCCAAAAAATGTGAAATGATTTACTTTGATTATTCTAGTACTGTCGGATCCTGATTGGCCAAGGTTTTTCAAGTTTTGGTTTGCAACCCTGTCAAGGGAAACGCTTCCTATTAAATAGCATTTCAAAGTTTAAAAGGGTTCAAGCTTCAAGCTTGTGTAAAATCCAGGAGAAAAGTCACATTTGTCTGCTCGAAATAGAGTTGTTGCAATATTACAACTCTGGGTCTTACAGGGTTGAAGTATTGCTTACATACAGACCGGGCCTGGGAAAAAGCAGTTTCTCATGTCAAGTGCCAGCTTCTTCCTACTGTTGATCAAGACTCAACTTGTAGATGCAAAGCACCAAACACCTCAAATTACAGTTTTCCTTCAGCCTAATCACAAAAAAGATGAACCCTTACTGCTACAAAATATGAAAAGGTTTTTATTGCTGCACTCACCAAAAGTCATTTTGGCCTTATTGTTGGCGATGGCATGCACCAGGGCAATTGTGCCACAGGAATTAGAGGCAACCTGCTTCAGGAAGTATACGTCAGAGCCTCCTGTAACCTTGTTCGCCTGCTGGATCCTGAACTCCTCATGCTGCCATGCACAGATACAGAGTTAGTCCGATTTCATCTGCAGCCAACTCTGCTTCACACAACAGTTGGTAATGATCATTCATAGCTTCACTGAATGAAAACGAGGATGTCCGTTCTATATCTGGGAGGCATTTCAAGTTTGTGCAACGAAGCAGTTTATCAAGAGAAATCTGAAGGTTTAATCATTTCTGCAGGCAACAAATGACAGGCAAATTTCCACCAATTGTTCATAATACAAGTCCAGGTTACACCACTTAAAAAAAAAAAAACTAGTCATAGGCTTATAAATAATTTTCACAATAGTTACAAAAAGGAACCAGGAGCTCTGACACTACCTGTTGGTTCATGTTTTACACCCATCTGAAAAACCCATGTTTTTAACTCAAGAAAATGTAGCTTCCTTTTTTAAGGGTTTAAACATTTTGTCAACTCTGATACAGGAGCTTTAGAAAGGGTTACTTGCATATCCCCATATTCGTTGTGATAAATTGAAAGTGATTTAAACCACTTCTGAAAAATAATCTGAATGGGAAACAACCAGGGTTCAGTTTTCTAAGGTCTTCAGATAAAGTCTGACAGATTAGTTTAATACAGAATCCAATCTGCTGGACGTTCAGAGTAAAGCTGAAATTAGCCATCATGCCAACGTCATTCAAGCAAAATGAGCAGAAATTACTTTTCAAAAAGGAACCAGGAGATCCGACACTACCCGTTAGATAATGTTTTACACCCATCTGAGAACAAACCCATGCTTGGGGTTGTTTTCATTCACATTTTTGTACCAAAAATCCTTTATTCTGTAACAAACTTCCAGAAAATTGCAAACATCTGAAATACTGAGTGCCTTTAAATCAAGACTAAAAACCCAAAAGTTGCTTTAGAGAATTTAACAATTGATGTTTGACTTTATTGGTGGTTTGCAATGTTTCAACTTTCAGAGAAACTGCATTATCTCTGAAAATGCAGTTTGGGTTTAGCTAATCTTCATTTGCCAAACTCCTAACAGAATCCCTGAAATATATCATTTGTATTGAATTGATGAGTTTAAATTTTATTATTATAATCATCAGAGAGATTGGCCTTTAATGGCCTATAGATCAATCTGGTCACAAGACGTCTGGTGATTCACTTCCTGACCATCAGTCGACTCCCAGCATGTCAGACTGAGTCTTCAGATTCTTACCCCTCTCTCCCTGCCTGCCCAGCCATCCCACCCAAACAGCCCCCAGCCTTCCAGCTCGCCTTGAATTACCTGTTGCGTCAGGGGGAAGAGCAGCATCAGGGCACAGGATGGCTTCGGGACGGCGGTTAGCTGCTCACCCTCCAGACCCAAAATATCCACGAAACGCCAGTGTCCACTCACACCGAGCTTGCTCATAATCTAAAACACGTAAAAGTCGTTCATTAAGAGCGAACAGCTTCACACCTGGAAGTAAATGAGAGTGATATGTCGACAGAGGCGACTGGAAGATGCTAGGTCGGGGTCCAGACCACACCCTGCAGCCCAGACAGGAAGGATGCTGTCGCCCTTTAATATCTCTCTCACTCTCACACACACACACACGCTTCTACCGCTCGTTGCTTACAAGAATTTATTAAATACGCCACAATAATAAGTCAACGTCATATTTATCAGAAACCTGTCGGTACTCTGTTTTCAGTGCAACAGTCCTGACTTAAGAGTTGCTGTGAAACTTACCTGACGGTTGGATTTAACGGTTACCAACTGACGCCATTATTGATTCTAACGTTTAATACCAACCTTGTTCAGCATCTAAAATAAAATTAAAACAAAATATTAAAATTCACGTTTCTTGTTGCAGAACACAAACTATTAACGGAGTAGCCGTTTTCCCCACCTCGGGGTTGATTTCCATCGCAGTCCACTCCATGTTCAGAAGGTTTGGCAGTGACTCAGCAGATAAACCGTTAGAATGGAAAACTTCCTCTGATTTCAGACCGGTCAGCGGGAGCGAGTGGCGCACCCGACATTTATAGCCCGGATCAAACCATTCACCAGCAGACGTACGGGGGGACTTTCGGAAAGAATAACTGTTGGTGTGCGCATTTATGATTAAAATACAGCTAAATGCAAATAGCAAGCTTTGTTTACCATTCTTCTAAACAAAATAACATCCAAAAACCAATCTTCACTGTTGTGAAAAATAATTAGATGAAAGCTAGATGCCGCCTCTTTCTCCCCCCGGAACACAGTGGTTGAATCTATTTCTGGAAACAAAGGTGTGACGTATTGATTGCTTCAGGGTTCATGTCAGAGCCGAACTTCTCTTCTGCTTAATGAATTCAATTGTATTTGTTATTCTCTCAACTCGAGTATATTACTGTCCGTGGCTGCATATTGTCGGTTTGTAAATAAAGCTTTTAAAAAAAGAAGTTTCATATCTGCTTCTGATTTAAAAGATACGACGTGGAAGAAGGTTCAAGAAGGAGGGGAATGGCGGTAATTTCAAACAAATTCAGCTGGAATCTATCTATCTATCTATCTATCTATCTATCTACAATAAATGCAACAGTTGAAATAATACAAATAAGAGATTAAAATAGATTAAACATTAAAAGTAAGGCAGAAATAATTCTATATATAAATGCAAATTTACATTCATAATGTCTATCTATCTATCTATCTATCTATCTATCTATCTATTGTTGAGAATGAGAATCTCAATCGATGAATCATAATTTGTATTGACACACGGAGCATAAAATCAGCCAAGAAAAGCATTCAGACTTTACTTATTTTATTAACTTTCAGCGCTGAAAGGAGACGCTTTACCATTACATCCGAGAAGTTTCTAAAAAGTCTGTGCAGCGTCTGAGGAGAAAGAGGAGGGCAGCTGATTATATGAACTGAAGACACTCCCTGAAATCACACCATGTCTCTGTGGCCTGATAAGTTTCTGTTTCTCATGAGGAAATGGGCCTTGGTGTCTAACAGAATCAAAAATGTAACTCTTTACTATGGTCCCTTTGTCTAACACCGTGTGACTCTTTCTCGGCCTTGGTGAAGCGTCTCAACACCATCCATCCATCCATCCATGGACTCATTTTCAGTGCGTTTTATTTATGTATTAATTTACTTATATGCTTACAATGAAAATCACATATAAACCACGTATACATTTCCACTCATTTGTTCAGGAAAAAATGAGACAAATCAAATCTATTATAATTTATTATTGAATTTAGCACATTACATTATTAATTTTAATTTTAATAACTGGTTTCTGATATGGAAATTACCCAGACACATGCTTTAATATTCGGGCTGAACCCAACACCAACCACCGACATTCTTGAAAAACGACAACAATTCTCTTAATAAGACAATGTTACCAAAACGACCAGACTATTTGAGACATACTTAGAAGAAGACACTTTAGGACAAAAAGATTTCGGAAAGTAACAACGCAAGAGATATTTTTGTTGACTCTTCTTTAAATGAGTCAGCTACTTTTCTCACTTTCGCTGGTTCGCAACTCTGTCCGCTAGATGGCGCTGTAACCAAGTATGAATCAAGTTTGAACAATGACCTTACCTGAAACAATAGCATTTTTTTCAGTTTGAACTTTTAATTTGTAGTTCTTTGTTTATTGCCTAATGAGAACGTAGTGCTTACCCAACATGTTCATTATTGTAATTTGTTTGATACTTACCTGTATTTTCACTATTTTTATATGACAAAATATTAACATAAATGTAGGAAGAGTGTATGTTTATTTTAACTGTACATATTTCCGTGCCAGATGACAACTATATTGAGCAGTTTATGGCTCTTCTGTCCTCACTTGCATACATGACCAACAAACAAACAATATACACCTGGAAAAAAAAAAGACCTCAACTACTCACCAAAAGTTATACACCCTGAAATTAGGGTGAAGTTTCAGGGTATATCTAAAATGCACTATGACCCTTTTAGGTAAACTCAACATGACCTGCTCTAAACTTTGAATGCACATGTCCAACTGCTCAGTGTTTTGTTCGTCTGTTCTCTAACAAGCAGCTTAATGGTAAAATGCAATGAATCAACCAATAAATGTCCAGGTTGTTCACATCATGAGAGCAGCTGCTACCTGTTAAATCCTCTGTCATTGGTTCTCACCTCCTGTCTGCTCACAGAAAAACAAAGAAAGACATAAATGGATATTTAAACCTTTGCTTCTCTTCAAATGAAACCCCTCTTCTGTTATATTGTGTTATATTGTATAATCTGTAACACCTGGGACTTTTTATTGGCTCTTTTTAGTACCTTCTCTGTACTGTGACTATGTGTCAATATTTTAACTGTCATCTTTCTAAATATGATGTGCTGTGCCTCAGAAAAGTACTGCTTAGATCAAAGTGTGTTCGTGTTTTGTTGTGGCCCAGTCATAACAAAACATGACTGGGCCATATTATCACACATTCTTACTAAGAATGTGTGATAATATTTTAAAAAAAAAGGATGTTCACAGACATTTTTCACATTTTTAATTGCAAAAACAAAATGAAAACTATGTTTGCCATTCAATATTCTGAGTTGGTCAATCAGATTAAATCCATATAAAATATATTGAACAGCAATGAACACACTCTCTTCAGGGATGTGCCTGTCTGGAAGTCTTTTTGTTTATATGGTGATATATCAGTGGGAGGATTTTCAGCATACCAGTCCACAAGGCTCCACATTGTTTCCCTTAACAATGCCAATCAGCATAGTTTGTTTCCATGGCGATATTCTTCATTGACAAGAGTCTGATTTTGTTTCCTCATCACCTCAATACAATTTAGTTTTGAGCTGAACATCATGTTGAACATGCGGCTTTATGTGACCTATTTTATAACCTGCAGTGATGCCCTCTAGTGTCTGTATTAATGTGAATGTTTTCTGCCTGTTAGCCTATGATATTTAACACTAATGAATATTTATAGACTTGCTATCAGGTGTCAGTATGCTGTATGGATCAATCCTCCTGTTTCACGTCTGGTTTTATCAAATCACATCCTGCCATAAGCAGCTATAAAGCTCTTTTGGTTTCAGTTTCCTGCTATATGGAACCGATTCTTAAACTTGAAAAACAAGTTTAAGAATCAACAAGTATGTAGCCCAGGAGTTATAGAAGACAATCGAATTGTAGGTGAATGTGGATTTTTGAATATTCTTTTTTTTTGCAGCCTCAGAGTTACACATGAAATAACCTAATAGTTATCAGGTGGTGAGGAAAAACATCTCCAGGCTAAATGAATGTCAGTCCTACCAAACCTAATTAGGTTTTAGGTACAAAATTATGTTGTTTTTTTTTATCCACCTAATTTTGTTTTCTGACAAAACAGCCTTCACTGCAGCTTTAACAGGATGAGGTCTTCATGCATTTGGCCCCATATTGAAGGCAGCACTGGAGATGTCTTTGTGAAACATGCAAAATAATGTAAAACTGGAAATCAAATGAGTTTTCCTAATTTTTCCCAATTTATTTATATTTTATTATCTCAGACTTCAATCATTAAGACTCTAAAATGACTTCTAATCTGAGGAGATAAACCTATGTGTGTGCATGCAGTACCTCACCCAAATAATCATACTACAAATCACTTTGCCTTTTATTTGGATTCTTTTTTTAGGTCAGACCAGCACAAAGAAGCGTACAATGGTGAAATGTTTGGGGAAACTATAAATGGTTTGCAGAATTTTGCTCAAGTAATAATCTGAAAAGTTTTGCATTCTTTTGTTGCCTTCACTCAGCTCCCGTTATTCTCAAACTTCCCAGTGCACTCAGTGGTCTGTAAAGAGGTCAACTAATGGTTAAATTAAGCCCAGCTGGGAGTAAATATTCTCAGTATTAACGCAGGGATTCCGTGAAGCTCTCCTGAGGTTTGTTTGAGAACATTGCCAAACAAAATCAACATGCATCATTTTATTTCAACTTCATGATTATACACTTTGTGTTGCCTTATTATGTAAAATCACATCAAAAGGTTTGGCAACGGGAGAGTATGTGAGAAAGTTCAAAGGAATATGTATGTCAAAGGAATATGAATACGTTTGTGACGCACTTAACTGGACAGAAGGCACATGAAAAAAAAAAACTTTAAAAGAGCTCCAGAAAACTTTAAAATATGAAACGCCGGTTCTATGACAACCGCATTTCCCAGAATGCTTTTAGAAGAAGCTGCGTGGCGTCATGGGACGCACCTGGGTGTGGTCCGTGCACTACAGAGTTTATGTTAGTGGGTTTCCTCCTCCCGTCCTTCTCTCCTCTCTGCAGGCTGCGCTCGGAGCTTCTCCTGACGGCTACAGCTCAGCGGTAAGTCCCGCTTACATCCGGTTCAGATCCGGCTCAGCTGCACAACTTTAGGAAAACTTTCTGCGCATCTACAGCGAGACAGGGATAGGAAAAATACCTGTGAGGATTAAAAAGAAGAAGAAAAGAAAAGAAGGAAAAAAGAAAAAACAAACAGACATCTGGTTCTGGCAAGGTTAACAGCTGCCTGACCGCAGAGCAGGCAGAGCAGGAAACACGGTTAAAGCTGATCGAATCTATTATTAATGGATGTTCAGGTCAACGTTTTGATTAACGCTCCTGTTTCTCTGCAGATCATCTTGAAAAACCTCCGAAGATCTTCAAAATGGTAAGTTCTTTCATTACAGCTATGACTAACGTCAAAAAAAAAAAAAAAAAAAAAAAAAAAAAAAAAAAAAAATATTTTTAAAAAAAAATAAAACAATAAAAAAAAAACTTTTTTTTTTAAAAAT
>NW_015114307.1:287901-309345 GCF_001443285.1 Poecilia latipinna | reverse complement strand
AAATTTTTTTTTTAAAAAAAAAAAAAAACAAAAAAAAAAAAAAAAAAAAAAAAAAAAAATATATATATATATATATATATATATATGCTATAAGCAATTAGAGTCTAGAATTAAATCCGTTATTTATGCAAATATGTGACTCTTCGGTGTTTAATCCGTCTGAACTTGTGGCCACGCCCACCAACTCCTCAAGGATCTTTAGCTTTTATCTCTGTTTGCAGTCAGATGTCTTTTACTAGACTTTGCAAAGTAAAACCACTCCGTCAGCTGTCTTAACTTTAGTTATCGTGTTTTAAACTAAATTATGTGGCATTGATTTCAGTTTTTCTAAATGAGGAAATATGTTATTGGCTTTTTGCAACTGTGTTGAATTTGAATGAAAATTTTTTAGCCACATGAATATTTAAAATCTTTCAAGTTTCATCAGATTTGGTGTGTACTGAAGGGCGTGTTCAGCACACAGACAGCTTTCGTTTGGGGAGGTTTGGTGTATGACTCACTGTGGGCTCTGTTTCCACTGGGTGGGCCCCTGGATCCCTCTCTGCTCTTTAATGCGCTCATTTCGACCTCCCCTCCTTCTCTTAAAGGCAGACCAGCCATCTTTCTCCTCACCAGGGTGGAGTTGGTATCAACATTCCAATAAAACAGCCAAATTAAAGCATTCAGATTTAATAATCCGATGGGAGGATATATTTTATGATGCTTCAGTCTCTCTGCTGAAACTGAATCCAGACGTTTCATTGGGTTTTCAAAGCTTTCACACTTTGATATATATTTTTTTTTCACATTTCAAGTAACTGCAGAAAAAAATAAATTTCACAGTTTCACGTGGAACATTTTAAGACAATGAAAACTTTAATTTAAGTACATTTATTTAGTGGAGGAAAAAACTCAATCTCAAACTACAAAATAAATGTTTTCAACATTCATTTTGTGTGCTTTAATTTCTACTCCACCTGTTGAAGTTGCTTGGTGTGTCTGCAAAACTATTTAGCAATACACCACTTGCTGTTTTCTCTGGGTGTAAATAGGACATGGTAGAGAATTTAAAAGGTTGAAAACAAATCATGTAATTTAAGCAAGGCAGATGTACACTGAAATTCAAAAATCAGGAAATGACAAAAGGAAAACAGCAACTGTATAAAAATAGTTTTATACACACAGCCAGATATAAACAGAACTTAACAGAGTTTTGCTTGTTGTCGGACTGCAGCAAAGAGGGGCATCTTGTCAGGTCACCGTAGCAACCTTCAGGAGTGATTTCTATGGTCACCGGTTGTTTGGACGGGATGCAGGAAAGAATTGCTGTCCTACCACCACAAACTCATAAGTGTGGAGTTTGTGAATACCAGCTGGACCTTTAACTTTCAGATTCTGTAAAATGAGACTAAAGCTGAGCCGTTTAAATGCTTTTAGCAAACAAACACTGCATGCAGGTGAAGAAAGGGAGTATATCAATATGAAATATTTTAAATAAAAGATATGTTTTTCATTATTTGGTAACACTTTATTTGAAGGGGGGTGAATAAGACTGTCATGACACTTTCATAAATATGACATAACACCTGTCATGAACATGAATAAGCCTTCATGAATATTTATGACTGTTGTCATAAAGCATCATTCGGTAAATTATGACACTTTTAATACAAAGTTGACATTATTCAAAATGTCTTTGTTATGACAACTTGACATTAACCAAGAAATCATTACTGTTTAAACTTTACCTTTAATAACATAAAGTTACCTAATTTTTAAAGTGCAATCAGTAATTATTTTATAACAAATTTATATCAGTAATGATTTGTTAGCATAGCCATCAAAACGGGTTTTCTGTGGTAATGTGAGTTATTTCTCAACATTGCCACATGTGCCAGCAGTACATGAGGATGATTGACAGCACTAAGACCCTCCTCCTGGCTCTGATTGGTTGCATTTCTTCAGATGGCCACCACAGCACAGGGAGGAGGTGGAAGAGCTTGGTCTTGTCACAGATTTTTTTGTCTCGTATTATATATGTGTCATGACACGGTTTTAACAAATGTAAAAAACATTTTTTTTAAAGTTTAAAGTGCAAAAACATCCCAATAATTTTGCATTTTCTTGTCAGAGCTTCGTATGGTTTCCAGGGTGGAAACGCTGACACAAGGTGTTGGAGGACAGGTCTCATCACATCCAAGCTGCTCATATTGAAATTGATTTAATATTTAAAATGTATTTTATGACATAATGAGGGTCTCCCTGTCATACTGGTATGCATAAATGGAGAGGAGAGATGCCGCCTATGATTTAGCGGCTTCTGTTCACGTAATGAGGCTCAAACTTTCTCCATGTCTGAACTCGCTCAGTAGATAAATCCCACACATTCTGGAGGAAACGTTCAGTCACCTTCCCAATCAGCTGTTTGTCCGAGCAGGCAGCTGAGCTACCAGACTTGATTAGCTGATGTTGATGGAGAGAGAGATTCCTGTTGACATGTTGGCATTCCTGCCTGCTGAAACCAACACAGTTCTCCCTGTTAGCTCCAGCAGTAATTCCGCTTGCCCGCCTTCCATGTCTTCAGGATCAGAATTCCAGACGCATTCCAGTGGTTTTCCTCTCCAAACATCTCCCTCTTCTCCTAGAAAAAACAAAACAAAACAAAAAACACTTCACTGATGCAATGCAGATGTGCTACAGTCTGATCTGATGCGGGAACAACATTGTTACAATGTTTAACTGTAAATTGATTATAAGGTTGACTTTTATTACATTGTTTTCAGTTCTCATTAGTCTACTACTTTCAAAATTTCTGCTATATCCAGGTCAATTTATTAATAATCAAACTGAATTGCTGTTATTTATTTTTTAGCTTTATCAATCAATCAATCAATCAATCAAATTTTATTTGTATAGCACATTTCAGCAGCATTTCAAAGTGCTTTACATAATTAAAATAAAAACAGCATGTGACATTGAATAAACAGTGAGAAAGAGAAATACATTTTGAAAAAGATTAAAAAAGATAAAAACATTAAAACCCGCACCCCTTTTAGGACTTCAGTAAAATGTCATTTAACTGGGGCTCTAACCCTCTGGGACTTTAGTCAAAAACACCATTTGACAAGGACTCCAACCTCTAGGTTTTTAGTTGAAACGCCGCCAACTGGGACTCTTTATGCTCCTGTGCTTTGATTTATCTTTAAACTGAATTCAAAAAGCAGCTTGGACTAAATGTATGAAGTTACATGAACAACTAATAGATGCCTGGTTTTTAAATGCATGATGTAAAGGACAGTGATGGGTCATGAGCAAAAGCATCAACTATAAAAGCAGATGGTTTGTAGTGAATCAGAAGAGCTGGCTCCCACTTTTTTTCCCCTTATGCTGCTCAGCTCTCACACTCAGTGGCTCCGCCCTCCTCACAGCAGAACTTTGTTTTGATTGGCTTGTCTAATACGGACAGTCTTCTCGAAAACAGAGCAAATATTAACTAAGAGGACAAACCGCATCAACCCATCCGGCCTGAGGTGTTGGATTGTTTTGAATGCCAACCTTCAGTGCAGACATAGTTAGATTGCTGAGTTTAGTTCTTCTTGAGAGATTTGTTAAAAATGTTTCGGAACTTCGGAATGGGAAGTTCAAATATCAGAACTTCCCCATATTGATAAATATAAATCCAATACAGAAAACAGTGCTGAACTGACTTAAAACGTGTCTTTATTTACACACAGACATAAATGTACTGATTTACAAGCAGATGAAAAGTAGCCTTTTCAATATATCTTTAGCAATGCTGTTCATGTACAAAGTCACTGTAACATACGCCTATTCTATTCCATTGTTTAATGGTAAATATGTAATTCTCTTTCCTGATCAAGTTAAATTAAAGGTGTAAGTTGACCTAATGGAAGTCTGCTGAATGAATTAAGAATATATATGCATTATATATAATTTTTCCATAATTTCTTTATTTCAGGCCAGCAGAGGAACTGTTAAAGCCAGTGCTAACTTCAACGCCAGTGCAGATGCTGAAGTTCTGCAAAAAGCCATGAAAGGATTGGGTAAGATCCTCATCCTGCAGTCAAATCTGCAGCAGATCAGTAAATGTTTTAGGGAAGGCCTTCCTCCATCGGCCCCGGTGTAGTAAGCAGTGGTCTCCACCCACTCAGCCAGCAGTGAGTCATGAACACGTGAGCAGCTGAGGGTAACATGAAACTCCTCTGTGGGCGCAAACAGACCTGCTGACTGTGACGCTGAGCCGTGTTTGTGTGGGTTAAGCTGATCCAACCAAGAATCCTCCTGAATGGATCGGGCTTGTTATTGTAGTTTCATAACACGGGTGTCATGTGAGAGTCACTATCGCGGCTCTCCTGAGTAACCATGGTGTTTGTTGCCGTAGGGACCGACGAGGATGCCATCCTGCAGCTGCTGACTGCTCGCAGCAACGCCCAACGGCAGGAGATCAAGGCGGCCTACAAGACTCTGTTTGGAAAGGTCAGGGCGTATGTTCAACAGCGGCCGTTTCCTGTAGAGCTCGACCTTTAACCTCTAATGAAGAGTGAACCTGACATCACTCTGACCCTAGACACGTCTGTGTGGTGTCCTGAATTTAAGTCATTAAGTTATTAAATCACCTTCCAGTTTGCGTTAGCTAAATTCACTGTTGACAGAAGTTTACTTTTAAATGAGTGTAACTTTTATGGAAATTTTTTTTCACAAATTTGTTGAAACTGTTACTACATGGTGACGGTATGGTATGGCACAGATAATCTGTGAAAAAAATCAAACTTTGCCTTTTCTCGGTGCTAACTAGAAACAACTGGACAGAGCCATGAGGAGGGTGTTGGCGCTGCCAATCACCCTCTGTGACGCTGCTTATCCCTCATTTGCTCTCTCCTACACTGCAGTTAGCAGAGCCAGTTGTGAATGCTCAGGCTAGTTAGTATGACCACCGAAAACGGCATTTAAATTGTTTTCCTGTAATGGTGAGTTGTTTCTCCACCATTAGCACAATTAGCAGTGAGCACACAAGGTTGCTAAGGCACTTCTTTTGACTCAGATGGTTTTTGATTGGGAGTGGTGCATTTCTACAGATGGCAACAGTAGCTCAGGTAGAAGGTGGAGGAGATCATTTTTTTCATGGGGTTGCTTGAGATTTTTATCTGCAGGACAGTGGAGTGGTCTAGCATAAAAGGTTGTGTATGTTGCCTTATCTAATATATTTATGCAAAAAAATATTTTAACTCCTGAGATTTTATCTCAGCCTGCTGTTCCACATAATGTTTTTCATTAAACACATTGCTACCACATTTAGAGGTGTCAAATGTTTAGAAATGCATACAGTCAATCTGTACTGGTAAGAGCAGTTAGCATAGCAGCTGACCGCAGCAGTAGCCAACCACAATGTTTTTCAAACAGCTGGTTAAACTGGGTCTGACTTCAGAGGTGAATGGAACCAGAATTGTTTCACTCTCCATCTATAACACCATTAGTCTATAAAAGCTTTAAGTTATTATAAATGATGCTACAGATGTTTGATTGTGAAACCAAAGATGACTACAAAGGAAAATCACTAGCTAGCTTAGCTATTGAGAGCCAAAACCATGACTTTAAGGTTAATTGGTCTTTCAAAATTGCCTTTAGCTATAAGTGTGTGTCTGTGACGAACTGGTGACCTGTCCAGAGTGTATCCTTCCTCTCACCCAGTAAACTCTTTAGATGGGCACCAGCCCCCATGTTGACCCTGCAGGGATGAGTCTCAGAGACGCATCTGAAACATTTTTGAGATGCATTGTGATGCGATAACTTTAATGTGTTCTTTACGACGTCAGGATCTGGTGGACGACCTGAAGGGAGAGCTGGGCGGTAAATTCGAGACGCTGATCGTGGCTCTTATGACTCCGCCTCTCACCTACGACGTGACATGCCTTCGGAATGCCATCAAGGTATTAGACATGAGGCTGATTTAAAGTTTTCACTGGCTCTCAATTGAATGTTTTTTGTTTTTTTTTGACATTTTCCTCTTTTGACCTGTAGGGGGCAGGAACAGATGAGAAGGTTCTGGTGGAGATACTTTCCTCTAGAACAGCTCAGCAGGTGAAGGACATAGTCGCTGCTTACAGACAAGGTGAGGCTTCCACAGATGCTCTGTTGATCCCCTGACACAGAGCTCTTTGAGATCACCACACTATAATTTGGATGAGAAACTGTTCAACATAAGCAGCTATTAGAATTTTTTCCCACCAAATCACTTCCAGTACTAGATTGCGCATGTGGCTCCAGTCTTGTTAAGAACTGGTTTGGTGTTTCAGTTCCAGAGAGAAGAGTCAGTGCTGCTTCATTACATGACTAGGAATCTGTTGTAGTAAATGCTGGATTATCTCTTAGTTTTTGAGTATTTTTTTTTTGGACTAAGGCCTCCTTATGTGGGTTGAGTACTTTACCCCTGCACCACCGCTGTGCCCATCTTTTGAGTTTTTCTATGGGCTCACTGTGGAGAGAAATGGTTGATTCATTCAAATCAAAACAGACGGAGGGTGGATCTCATGCACCATAAGCATCATAATAGCACTTGATTTGGGGTCAGGTCGTTGTCCAACATTAGATCACAGGTGATGTGTTTCCATTCCAAATGTGCTCAAGACTTTGCAATCACTGTGATTCCTATACAAAACATAGTTAAAGTCACATGTGAGTAAGTTTGTTCATGCAATAAGTTATTAAAAAACATGCTACGCCAACTACTTCCTATCTTTTTCTTTATTTGTGCCAGTGGCAACATCCAGGTGTTGACCATGTGACTTGTGTGATGCCAAAAAAGTGTTTCCATTGTAGTTTTGCGAAATAAATATTTTTTTATACGGCCAGAAAAACCACCTCAACCGAACACTAAAGTTGTTTTGGTAACACTTTATTGAAGGGGTGTGCAGAAGACTGACATGAGACTGTTATAAACATGACATAACATCTGTTATGTACATGAAGGAGTCTTTATGAATGTCTGACTGTTGTACTGAAGTGTCATTTGTTAACTAAAGACACTTTTAATGCAAAGTTGACACTTTTAATGGACTTTTAGACAGTGTTATATCAGCTTCATGCACACCCCTTCAAATAAAGTGCTGCCATTTTTAAATCAAAAAACGAGAGTTTTTGTTTTTAATTAATTGCCATGTTTCTGTTAAGCAAATGTATTTTTGCAGCTTGTGACATTTATGCAACACATTTCCTCTCTTGATGCCGCTATCATTAAGAGAGTGATTGGACATTATGCTGCGACTGGTTAACAAGATTCAGCTTCACACACGCTTGACTCTTCTTGGTCAAAAAAACTGATTGTCACATTTAAGCTCAACATGTTCATTCTGCCTACGTTCTGGACAGGAGACGTTCTTTAGCCTCTGGTGAACAGAAGAAGCTCCTGGGTTGGAAACAAATCAAAGTGTTTGACACACAGTGGTTGTGTTTGTGTATCCCTCAGAGTATGACGACGACTTGGAGGAGGATGTATGTGGGGACACATCGGGTCACTTCAAGAGACTCCTGGTGATTCTGCTTCAGGTCAGTCTGAGTAGTTCCTCTTCTCTGGTTTTTCTCTTCTCTTCTGTTTTTACAGTATTTTTTTAAATCTCCTTCCAGGCAAACAGGCAGACGGGAATCCAGGAGGGCAACATCGAAGCTGATGCTCAGGTGAGTCTGTATTTTGTTTTCTCTGTGATGATGGTGAAGCATCATGCAGGATCTTCTGATCAGCTCTCCTGAATGAATGCAGTTAAGAGCCATTTTGTGTTGTTGTGTTGTTTCTTTGCGATTCAGAGACAGTTTGATCTGTTCATCTCACTCTCTTTTTCTCTCTTTTTGTTTTCTTTACTGCAACATAAATGCAATCCAGAAATGTAAGCCAGTGCCTCTACATGAATTTAAAGATATTTTATCAGGGAAATAAAACAAATCATGACTTTGAAAGACAGGAAAACATCTTATTAAAATCTGTGCTGCAATTTTGTAAGAGACATTTTTAACATGATCACTCCTGCCAAACCCCCCCCAAAAACAAATAGGTTAAAAAATGGCTACTGTCTTTTTGTGTGATAAAATAATTACAATAAAACCAAACCAGCAGGTTGCATCATATCACACACAGTATCTGAATATTGAGTCAAAACTGTATGAAAGCAATTTTCTATCTAATATACATTTAAAAATAAACGGGGAAAAAAAACACAGCTAAATTTGATAAAAGAAGAGACAACATGAAAACTCTGATGAGGTAACGTCAGCATTTGGTCTGACAAACCAGTTAATGTAAATGCAGCTTGGATGAATAAAAAGCTTCCTGAACAGAAACAAAGGGGAACCACCAACAAGAGATAGTCGTTTCACCACTTTGCCATTTCATACCCGACCAGTTCTGCTTGGTTTGTAACGGACAAAATCTACCAACCATTCGTCAGCAAAACAACAATTTAAAATACAATTTATATATACAGTAATTCATCTATAAACTTCCTTTGACTGATTTGCCCAAGGCCACATCAACATCTGGAACTGAAACCACAAACGTTCAGATAGACAACTGTGGCATGGTTGTAATTTAAAGTAACTGTACTTCATTCATCATATACTAAATAAATTAAGTGTTTATATGATGCCAATACATAATATCTTTCAGTAGGAGATCACATAGAGCTATTTAGGGTCAGAGGTCATATTTTAAGGGTAGTGAACGGATTGAATTTATGTAGTGCGTGTATATTCATGCTGACCACTTAAAGCTTTTACTCTACAGTCCCACACACACACACATCAGCACAGTAATACACAGATTATTAGAGAGTTTGGGATTAAAGCTGCAGTATGTAACTTTTATAAAAAAATATATATATATTAAAAAAAAATTGTTAAAATTATAATGTCGTGACAGTTTAATATAAGCCAGATAATCAAGAAATCAAGCTCCTCTGCCGTCTCCCAGTTCTTCCAGTAGTAACTGCAGAAACAAGTCAGAAACAACCTATCAAAGCCAGGAGGAGGGTCTCAGCGCTGTCAATCATTCTTGTACTCACTTCCTCTCGCCTGCTCTTGGTTATGCTACAGCTGATTCACCACAGCATAGTTTGCCGCTAATGCTAAAGCTAGTTAGCACAGCCACTGATGATGGCAGAAAAAGCATATATTTTTTAAAAGGTTTATGGGGTTAAAAGAGGAGAATGTTTGGATGTTATCAGCATAGTAATGAAAGGAAATGTTGTACTTCCTGTAATGTAAATAGAGCAGGAACTGAACCTGATCCCTGAGGTAATGATGTACATTACCTGCTGACTGTTGCAGAGGAATAGATTATGCAAATTAGCTCATGCTTTGCATTACTTATCGATACAGCAATCTTCAAGGCTTCATTAAAGGCTGCTGAACTGTTCAATAAATTGCAGGACATTCATTTCAAAATGTTCTTCCTCCAAATGAAAGTTTTAAATGAAATGACAGTCTGTCTGTAACAACGTCACTGCTGAAGATGTTTTTGTTCCTGCTTGCAGGCTCTGTTTAAAGCAGGAGAGGAGAAGTACGGGACCGACGAACAGTCGTTCGTTACCATCCTGGGAAACCGGAGCGCCCAGCACCTGAGGAAAGGTTTGTTTTCTCTTGTCAGCTGACTCTGAACACGACGTAGAGTTGATGGAATCTTGGAACAAGTGCTTTTCTATTCTCTGAGACAAACATAGGCAAAATAAACACATTAAACGTAGCTTTTAAACATGCGGATCAGACATCTTTAAGGTTGACCTCTGACCTTCTTCAGTCGAGCTGAAATCTGGAGCTGTGTTTCAGTGTTCGATGCCTACATGAAGATGTCTGGCTATGAGATGGAGGAGAGTATTCAGAGGGAAACATCTGGAGGCCTGAAGGACCTGCTCCTGGCAGTGGGTAAGAAAACTAATCCAACCTCCATGTAGGCACCTTCTTTAGCTTAATTCTCTGTTTCTTCTTCTAAATGACTGCATTTGTTTTTTTGTTTTTAAGTGAAGTGTGCCAGGAGCGTTCCAGCCTATTTTGCGGAGACTCTTTACTACGCCATGAAAGTAATACACCGTTTTTACTATCCATATTTTGTAATTAAATTTATACAAAGTTCCTGTAAGACCAGGCCAGAAATTCATTACTGCAGAAATGTGCCATCTTAGTAGGCAACCAATGAACAGCGTTGCATAGGAGCGTCATTATTGAGGATTAAATGAGTTTTTAAAGGCTTTTTCTGCTCTTTGATTTAACCAGTTCAATAACTAGCAACAGTCAACAAGTCATTTGTTGAGGAGGATGAGGAGGAGGACGATGATGTGATCGGCTGTGACAACAAGAATTGACCGCATGTGTGGTTGCATTTAATGTTCATATAGTTGATCTGTGTCTCAAAATAATATTTTTCTACTCTAGATATTGTAAATGTGAGCACCAGTAACAGCAAAAGATGCATTAATAATCAGATTATTAACAACAATGTGCCTCCTTCTCTGCTACCTGCTAAGTGTGACGCATAACAAATAATAGGAGTGTTAATATGAGCAGGTGCTGTCTATAAAAATGTGATTATAAATATGGTCACATAAATAGATATCACATCTGCTGAAGTTCAGCAGCGTCTCTGAATGTAATTTTTTTGATCAAGTACAGCTGTTGCAAGAAGAAAAAAATTATATTTGCACATCTACATTTTATATTTGCATTTCATACTTTGTGAAACGTAACAGTTTTGGTCACATTCAGAAACATTTGAAAACATCCTTACTGCTAATAAAGTGATCAGACTGAGTCTGTGCTGTATTAGATGATCTGTGTTTGTTTTGAAGGTTCATGGATGCTGCAGGGAATCAGATGAAGCTCCAGCAGCATGATGTGTGTGTGTGTGTGTTTCAGGGAGCAGGGACAGACGACAACACCCTCATTAGAGTGATGGTGAGCCGCAGTGAAGTCGACTTGCTAGACATCCGAGCTGAATTCAGGAAGATGTTTGCCTGCTCTCTGCATTCAATGATCAAGGTATGTAGACATAACAAATAACCCAATGACCCACAAAAACATGTTGAAAATCCCAAAAGGTTCCATAATTCTTCCTGTTGATGGCAGGGAGACACCGGCGGTGACTACAGAAAGGCTCTGCTGTTGCTCTGCGGCGGAGACGATGCGTAACTCCACCAGCAGGAACCTGGAGCGCCTCCTCATATAAACTTATCTTGTTTTGAGTGAGAGAGCATATCCATCAGGTCTTATGAAACCAAATAGTCTTTGGAAGGTAGCTAACATTTTGTCCACATTAATGCAGTCTTTTCTACTAATATTATTCATTTACAAAACCGAAGGACCAGATTCGTTGTTTTTCTTTGCACTTTGTATGTCGGAACCAACATATGCAACTTTAAATGTTCCACTGAATAAAGATCGACTGAGTTGATTGATTCTGTTTGTTTTTTTTTGTCTGTTTGTTTTTTTCAGTCGTACTGGTTTCTATTACACATGTAGTACTGTTAAAGGCCAGGAGAGGGAGACAGAGCAATTTAGATAAAATTCAGCGCCTCATTGTGGCGATATGACGCAAATTCCATTCATCAGATTGGAACTGATTAATGGAGCAAGACAGTTGGTGTGTTTCACTTCCTCTTTTGTTCTGCTGTTTGTAACAACGTGAAGCTTTTTTTTTCTTTCAGTTTAGTAGAATTTCTGCTGCAGGTCTTCAACATAAATAATGTGAAATATTGAGCCTCAACTACAGCTTGGAGATGGATACATTTGATATTTTTCTGCAGAACTTGGGAGCATCAGGCACGGAAAAAAATTAGGAGGCACCTGGTGGAATAGGTGGTGAGCTCATTATAGGCCCTGCTCTTCAGTGCAACGCTGGTAGAAATGTAAAAGGTTAATAGAGGAGCCATGTTGCAATGAGTTCCTGCAGGCGAAATTTCAAAAAGGGCAGGAGTTTTTAAAGAAACAGAGGCCCAATTTCTAGATGTTAGATTATGACAGTTGGTGTGTTTCACTTCCTCTTGCAGAGTCATATGTGATATATGCAGCATTTTAGAATCCAGAGGTAACATTACTTGGCTGGTTGTGCAATAAAATGGCACACTCCCTGGAAAATCCACAATACGGCCCTTTTAAGACCATCTAATGGTCCTGTGAATATAAAAAATGATTGAAGTTAGAAACTGGAATTGAAACGACTGATGTCTTTTACTAACAAATTTTCTCCTTAGAATTTTACGCAGAACTTCTCAACCAAACCATCAATTCATGTTTAAAATCCTAAATCATCCATCTTTTCTTATTTTTCACTTCCACTGACTGAGCCAGAGTTTATTCTTTTCCATTTATTTGTTTTTTCTTAATGTTCAATTTTGGATTAAATGTATAACTTTTGGGGTAAAAAGACTTGAACTCATTAGAGTAGACCAGTTTTGTCAAAACATAACCGAAAGACATTTGAACCCATTTAAATTAGTTCATGATGTTGGTTAGTAGTATAAAAATGCAGGTTATTCCCATTTTTAAAATTTAAATCTTAATTTAAAAACCATCAAAGACTTTGGCAAAAGAGCCTAAAAATGATGGGTTAAAAGTTCCTTCTTCCATATTTATTTTTCACAAAGTTTAACTGAAACCAAATCACTTTCATGTCTCCTTAACCTTGAACTGTAGGACCGGAGGAGCCAAACGGTTTCCAGTAGATGAGCTCTGAGGAATTCTCCTCTTCCCTGTTTTTCTGTGTCTCTCTCTGTTGGTGTGTCTCTGGAGTGAAAGGAGACGTTTTGTTACACCGCTCCACCACTCGCTGTTATTCTTTTCACAGACAGATTTGCTCCCGATTATTACCATGGAAACAGAGAGCCAATAAGGTGGTCCATACAGTAGGTTGTGAGTTCGGACCACTAGGAGCCACAGGAAGACAAACCCCCAGCTCCTCCCACAGTGTGTGTCTGTGTGGGCCTGGAACTGGGCTTGGGGGTGGGTGGCTGGACATTCATGCAGCTTTGTAGGTCAGACAGTGGAGAGCACATTTTTGTTTTGATGCGCCTTTTTTGTCTTTTTTTCTATTACGCGAGCCGCCCTTTCATTGCAGCCTCTGACTTAGTATGAAGTAAAAACATTCAGACGAACTGAATGAAGACGCTACTTCACTGCCTTATATTTGGGATCATAGACAGATTTTTATTACATCTGTCTGAACTCACACAATGCAAAGAAGTATCTATACCCACTTTTAGATTTCTGTTCCTCACATTTAAATGTTTCAAATCACCAAATATTAACATAAATATAATCATAGTAAATGCAAAACGACTACAGTTTATATAATTTTCAAATTTAATCAGCCAACCAGTCCAGATTATTTGTTGTAGACTTCAGTGACATGGCAGTTCAAAGTGCTTTACATCATGAAAACATAAACAAACAAACAAACAAAAAAAACATTAAGCATACAAACGCATCATACAGTTAGCAGTTGTGAAAACCAATATCAGACATTACAGTGATATTGTTAAAATGATCGGCAAACATCAAACATGTTGATCAGTGTTCCATTTATTACGGTTTGAAAACAACTCTAACAATTAGGTTTTTAGCCTTGATTTAAAGGAACTCAGTGTTTCGGCTGTTTTGCAGTTTTCTGGAAGTTTGTTCCAGATGTGAAGTGCATAGAAGCTGAATGCTGCTTCTCCATGTTATTAATAAAGACAAAATAGTCCAAACCAACTTTGCACTGTGTGGAAAAAGTAAACTCAAGAACAGATGATCAATAAAGTCACAGAAATCTACTAGTATGGAAATTGTTACTGGGCCATTTCTAAGGCTTTGGGACTCCTGTTCAAAACTCTGGGAGGCCAAAATACATACAAACTGAATGAAAACATCTTGATGATTCCGGGGGAGTTTTGGAAAAATATTTTGTAAACTGATGAGACAAAAGAAGAAGTTAGAGGGAGGTGTGTGTCTCGCTATATCTGGTGTAGCAAAGCATTTTAGGAAAAAAATAATAAACATTATAGAAAATAAATCAATGTGGACCTGGATGACGTTTTTCCCTTCACGAATGACAAAGTTGATACAAAATGCAATTATCAAATAACTGCATTTTGTATAAACTTTGTCTGATATAATTTGTTTGGTGATCTGAGACATTTAAGCAAAAGCAGAAGAATCATTTTAGAACACACAGAGTGGTATAATTTACTCCTTTTGAGGAAATGCAATATAAAAAACATATTTCAACAGACAAAAATCTTTTTTAAGGATAAGAAGCCTGAGCAAGCTAAAGTTGTTCAGTATTAATCTGACTGTTCTGTCACGAACTCTAACATTTAACAAGCTGGTGGAGGAATGTGGAGTCCTGAATGAACACCTTTTGAATTTGAGGTGAATTTTCTGGGAAGTTCACTTCTGGGACAACAGACTGTTTTTTTGCTTTTTTTTTTTTTTTTTTTTAGTTGTGAAAAATAATAAAATAATAATCATTACACAGGTGTAATGAAGTCACTCGTCACTTGAACCAACACGCAGCAACCAGAGCGTAAACATGGAGATAATTAACACTGCAAACACAGAAACAAACCCTAAACCCTAAAAACCCAAAAGCATGACAGGATCTCTGCCAAAGCTGATGGTGGAGGTGCAGAAACCCCTCATGCTGTGTAGAATGATACAAAAACATCTTTGTGCAGATGTGAAAGCACTGTGGTATGACAGCCAGAAGAATTGAAGCGATTCAATGGGTCGTTGTCAGGAATTTCAGCAAAGGCCCAACATGGCTTTTCAGCTTTTGTGTTCTGGTTCTTAGAAATGTTCAACGGTTTAACGTTGCAGTTTAAAATAAAATAGAATAGGATAAAAAACATCTCTCTAAGATGATCTAACCAGTAAGTCCCTTTTTGACACAATGTTTTTCACAGCCTTTTGACTTGGTGATAGCGAATGAAAACAGGATACAGCACCATTGTACCTCGCTTTGTGTTTGATAAAACCTCAGAAATATTCTTTCTTTCAGATGTTTATAGTTATGCGTCTTCAGCTGGTTGGCCATCGGCAATATCTGCCTCCATAAGAGAAAGAAACAAGATAAGACATGAAGGACGGAGCGCCTCATACCTGAACATCACTCAGATGAGACGATGATTATTGACGATAATGGCATTCCTTCAGGCTCTTCTTCCTGAGAGCTTTTGAATATATCTATGGTGACAGGGCTGCCATTGTGTGAGGCTTTACATCGTACAGGAGGGAAATGAACATGTCAAAATCCCTTTGTAACTTGTGGTGAGAAACCATTATTTTTCAGGCTGAGGAACCAGCCTGAAAAATAACTTCATACCATTATGCTGTCCCTGATTTATTTGTTTAAACACAAAGAAACAACTCACACAGGTGGACAGACACACATTTGCTCTGCTTCCTTCTGCCCTATCGACCTCTGACCTCTAACTACTTCCTGGCTGACTGCGTGCAGGTGCTGGGCTGAGCTGGTGATGGGGTCGGTCCTGAAACACCATTCCGTGCTGCCAAAGCCATTAGGAAGGAGGAAGACCCCCACTGAGGGCAGGTCAGAGGTCATGGGGGTCAAGAGCAGACAGGAAGGATTTAATGTCCACATCTGGGGCTGCACTTGTTCAGAGATAAAGTTTTATCTACACTTACTACTGGAGATAGATGCCTCGACACAAAGAAGCCTCTCTTGTAATCCTGTTTATGAATGATGATGTTCAGAGAAATGTTCTGTGGCAGGCTGTGGGTCTGAAGAGGTTTAGGCTGTTTGATAGAAACGAGGTAGAATGATTTAGTAAAATGTGAACTAAACAAAGTGAAAACCTTTGAATCCAGTTTTTGACTAGTAAAAATAATCAGCTAAGCGAATTTTTATCTGTTTAAATATTTAAAGGGGCAGTATGATGTTTTCCAGGCACATAGTTCCATTTTATAGCACAATAAAGTAACTATGTTACTCTCGGTGTTATAAAAACTCTGCTTATATATGACTTAAAAGAAATTTGACTTTGTAATTTAACGCCTTGAAATTGGGCCTCTGTCTCTTTATAAACTTCTGCTATTCTGAAACTCTGCCTTCAGGAAGTCATCACTACATGACTCCTCTATTAACCCTTTTACAATGTTTTTTTTTTTTTTTTTTTTTTACCAACTGAGAAGTAGCTCCTATAACGAGCACATCAGATGTTCAGTTACACCAGGTGTTTGCTAATTGCTGCTGGCTAGTCTGAAGGAGCTGAGTGAGTAAGGAAGCAAGCATGCCTACAGGAAATGTTTTCATATTTTTCATAAAATTAAGAAAAATATGGGCAACCCTGACCATTCTCTTGATGAGACTGTCATAGAAAATCAGAGCATCTTCGATCAGAAGCTTCTTCAAATTCGATGCAATACAGATTGCTACAGGAAATATGTCCTGCCCACATCACTATCTGCAATAAATCTGAATAATTTGAATTAATGAGATACAACAGCATTTCATTTTCCTCTGAGATCAACAAAGTATTTTTGAATAGAAATGAATTTGTTGTAAAAAAAAAAATACATGTATTGTCACATTTCAGCTGACTACTGAAGAGGAAATATGTTTAAAAAATGCATTTTATTTTAAAACACAACTTTTAACACCTTTTTCAAGTTGTAAACCATCCTCAAATATTCTCCTTGATTTTTAAGCCAGTTCTTGTGTCTGACTGTTTAATTTCTATATTTTTTTTTAGAAAAGGATAAAATGGCTAAACAAAGAGACAAACAAATATGGTACTACCAGATAGAAGGAGTAAAAAGAGGAGAAAAGGTCCATATACCCCCTTTGCTATAAGACTTAAATATCATTTTAAACTACGGGTCCAGTTCAGGTTAAAGTTCCATCCAGAAAACAACAGCATTTTAAGTAGTTTATTAAAAAATACCACTTGAAAATCATGAAGTATCAAATTATTTAACATTAACTCTAAAAGGTCGCACCAGTTTAAATCTAACATTTTCCAATACCTTGCTAAATAATCTTACCATTTAACTATTTTTCACATTTTGCCTTGTTACAACCAGCATCACAGGATTTTATTTGGATTTCATGTATCTGACCAACACAATATGGCAGAACTACAAAGCAGAAGACATACATTATTTTTTTTTTACAAATAATAATCTGAAACATGTGACTTGCATTTAGTAAACAGACCATTTTACTCTCATTCCCCAAAATAAAATCTAACAAAGCTCAGTGGAAAAGAGAATAGAGTTCCAACTTAAAAACAATACGTGTTCATTTGTCACATGTCATTGTATTAAGTTTGTCAGACTTACTTTATTTACATTTATTTAGCATGACAACTTAATAAACATCATAAATTTGCTTGGATAAACTTACCTTGATTACTTTTGACCAGTTGGCACAATATATTTAAGCTACAGTATGTCATCTGTTTTCTTTTTTCAGTCTATTATTTTCCAAACAAGAACAAGCAGAAATGTTTTTAACTGCGCAAAGGTTTGAAGCTGCAACTCAGAAGGGCTGAATATATGTGTACGCCACACTTATGAGAGTTTTACAAGTAAAAGAAAACAAACTGATTTCCTTCTGCTTCACAATTATTACTTGTATTGGTGCATCATGTAAAGTCCTCATACAATACAATACAATGCAGAGAGGCATGGATGTTATTGCAAGGCCCCATTCAGAGAGAAAATGTGACTTGGAATGAAAAGAAATAAAACTCACTTGAGGCTGACCTCCACTGAAAAACAAATGGTTGCTTGAACCGACTTTTAAAAAAATGACTCTAATTTGTTACAGCTAATTGTATTACTTTTGCTCAATCTAATTCAGATTTGAACAATTCTGAAATCAGAACTTTGGCTTGAGCACAACTAATAAAATTAGCTGTAACACTATTTTTTTTTTTTTTTTTTAAAGCTGGTTCAAAAAACATATTTTTCAGTATGACCTTGAATACACTTCGGTTTAGGTAAAGGAATTCCACCAACTGTATACAAAATACTAGATCTAAATGTGAATGAATGAATGAATGAATGAATGAATGAATGAATGATGTGTCGTCCTGAGGTCCGTCCTGCTAGCAGTCCTCGCTCTGCAGCATGGACATGAAGAAGGCGCACACGCTGGCCCAGGAGCTGCAGAACTCCTCCGCTGTTCTCCGCTGATCCGCGCGCTTTACGCACGCCGCGCTCGTGAGCTGGACCGGGGGCGTCGTGGGAGCAGCGGTGCTTCTTTTTACGCTGTTCCGATCCAGTCTGAGGTTCGCATCTCTGGGCGCGTGCTTACACATGCGGGCTTTCACCAGCGCACGAACGTCCACGCACACTTTATCCCGCATTTTCTTGAAGGCACGCGCCACTTGTTTCCAGAAGGCTTTGGGGTCGGAGTTGTAACCCGAACAGCTCTGAGGTCTGCCGCGGTACTCGCAGCCGGTCTTGTTGACGCCGCCCTGCCTCTCGCAGTTCACCCAGACCTTCACCGCTTCCCCCGCTTCTCCCGCGCTCCACGCGCATCGTGTCCCGTCGCTGGTGACGAATGTCCCTCCGCCGATCTGCTGCGCGACGCCGGGCTGCTTGGCGCCAGAAGCCCGGAGGAGTCGGAGCTTCAGGAGAACCAAAAACAGCCAAATGGAGAAGAGAACCCTCAGCGGAAACATCACGGCTTTAAGCAGAAAAATAAAAAACAAAACACAAAATCCACCTAAAAATGAAAGAGAAACAGATGATGATTCATCACCTCTGACTTAAAGGATCATATTTATTTGAGTGATAGAAAATAATATGGGTTTTGACTCAAAAACTAACATATCTTTGCCTCAAAACCAAGTTCCAAATGATATGCTTTTTTCATATTTGCATTTCAATAGTTTCAGTCAAACTATTGTCTGTGTTTGAGGTTTAATGTAAACATAATATATGCTAAATCAATTTTTAATATGAAATGATGCTTGAGTACAGATGGTATTAGAAGGTGAACACCAGAAGCTACTTAATTGAGAGGGAACATGTTTTAATCCACCTTGCTAACGCTTTTACGCGTCGACAATATTAACTGTTTTTTTTCCTTTACAGTATGCCATCTTACAGCCAAAGGGATCACACGTAAAGTACTGAATCTTACCAGAATGAAGAGTGCCGCAGTGCGTAAATCCCGTGGGTTGTGTCTCTCTGTGGCCCGGCGCGCGGTTTTTCATGCGTCGCTGTGCAGCACGCCCACCATTCAGCTCATGCACTCTCATGTTCGCAGGCAAATCCTTTGAAAAGAAGCCTGGCATCAGTTTCTGATGAATAGCTCTGGCATGGGCTGACACGACGTGTCTACATGTGAATTCACGCGTGGTGGAGATCAAGGCAGAGCGCGAACCGAAGGTGGATTCTTCAGTGTGTCAACACCGAAGAATCACACGTGGGTTTTACGCTCTGGTCATTTTTAACAAGCCTGACTTATTATTACAGCATCACAGTCACACAACGATTTCCTCCAATAATCTTCATCGTTCAGCCGCCAGTACTGTCGGATTTTATTTTGATTACTTGATAGTTTCAGCTTTGGTTTTTCTGACAGTGGACAGGAAAAATACCAAAAATAGTGCAATAGTTTTTGAGACCACAAGAAAATTTGTCTGAGGCAATTATTCCATAACACTAAAATTTCAATTAATAATAATTAATCCATTCATCCATAAACTCGTAACCAAGATATTAACAGTAATTAAACTTTTTAGCTATCGTTGCTTATTCTTTTACATTTGGTAAAAATGTTTTCTCGTTGCTGAATAAAATTAGTTGATTGAACTTTTCCCTTTTGTTGTGAGTTTTGCATTTAAGCAAAAGCTACATACTATTCTCGTAGCGCTTTAGTGTTAGTGCAACTGACGATTAGTGTTTTAAAACTAGTGCAATTAACATTTTAGCAAACAGACGTTCATTGCTATGTATTTGCTTTGTAAATTTCTTCTCTTCTGTAAAATTTAGTGTTGCATTCAATATAATTTGAAGATAATTAAACAAGGATATTATTACTGTATCAGTTATTTGCTTTATGTGGCTCTGTAAGTTTAGATTAAAATGCTAATATTATACAACTACAAAGACATTCATGTGAACTAATCAGCTTTAGTAAAACGTTAAATTTGTTTGCTACATTTTACAGAGGATGAAAATCAACACAACTAAACATGTCATGTTTCATTAATGTGTGAAAATTTCTGCTGTACCTGTATCAAAGACCTGCTGGTGTATGGAGGACCGAAGCTGACAAAATTCAAAATAAAAGCAGAGATACAGAAATGGCCCAATGGATAAATCAATACGAAATGCACCAATTAATTTAAAAAGCAGACCTTTTCCTTGTGTTTTATAATTTAATTTAACTTTATGATTATTTTTTTCCATCTTAATTTTAACAACTTATATATCTAAGCCCATAATATAAATGTTACTGAATTTTGCTAAAATTAATGTCAATTAAATTATAGAACATGATGTCAAGTTTTATTTATTTATTTATTTATTTATTTATTGCTGCTTAATTGATGGTGGCAAAAGTGATTGGAGTTCATCCTGAGAAAGGATGAACTCCAATCACTGCTGTTCTGTCCTTGGGCAAGACACTGCACCTACTTTGCTGCTGGTGGTCAGAAGGGCCTCTGGGCAGCTATGGCTACTGTCCGGTAGCTCTGCACCATATATTTGTGAATGTGTACGTGAATGATTTTCAAGTCTTCTGGACTCAATAAAGTCCAGAAGACTTGTACAAGTCCAGGACATTTACCATTTTAAGTGTATTGGTTTATTTATTGGATCATCTTATTTTATAAAGTTAGTTTTGATTTTCCCTATGGGTCTGGAAAGTTGCTAAATATAGCAATAAGTAGACAACTTGGCAAAAGTGTTTTGTTTTGTTTTTTTGCCCTAACCACACTTGGCCATGCCTCTCATTGTCTCTTGACTTCGCCCACTTTGCAGGATATTTTTTCCCTAAATTTGTCAGGGGCGGGGTTATACTATATGGGGGTTTACGCTTCAATTATTTATGTCCTTTTCTCCATGTCTTCCTGTTTATCGAGCCTGATTGCAACTGTGTTTGTGTCACTAGGAAAAATCTGCTCTGTGATTTTTACAGCAAATGTTAACAAAAATGAAGGATTGAGATGGCACCAGAATGTAACTAAAGAAATCAATTTTAACTCCACAAGCCCTGCACTTGTGGAGAGGGCTTATCAAAAACCAGTATTACCTCCTTGACATGTTTAGCAGGTGCCTCGTCATCAACCATCCTCTAACTTCAAACAAACAGCATTTCTCAGCAGTGAGTCCCCACAATGTAATATGTACAAGGAAAATGGTCCCCATAATGCATCAAATACATGGCAGACACACACACACACACACACACACACACACACACACACACACACACACACACACACACAC
>NW_015114307.1:282304-283436 GCF_001443285.1 Poecilia latipinna | reverse complement strand
CCTCAACTACCCCTCACTGTCAGCACTCAGTGAGTCGACACACTCATCCAGCATCGACGATCGTCCTCTGAGACACTTTGAGGACGTGACAGCAGCTGTGTCAGAGCTCAGAAATATACTACAGGACATCCTGAGGGACATGTGGACAAATGTCCAAATGACAGTCCCCCTGGTGGATGTTCTCCAGTCAGAACCAGAACCTAAGACCAGAAATGACTTCTTGAAATATTTAAAAAGAATCACTCTGGATCCAAACACAGCAAGCGCACAAATATTATTATCTGAGGGAAACAGGAAAGCAACTTTGATGGATAAATTGCAGTTATATTTTGATCATCCAGACAGATTCACTTATTGTCAGGTCCTGAGCAGAGAGAGTCTGACTGGGCGCTGTTACTGGGAGGTGGAGTGGAGGGGGAGAAGAGTCGATGTAGCAGTTTCATACAAGAGCATCAGCAGGTCAGGACAAGAATGTGAGTTTCGAAGCAATGACAAATGTTGGTCATTATATTGTTGCACAGACTGGTACACATGTTGGCACAACAAAGTTGGAAATCTAATATCAGTTCCGGTTTCGTCCAGAGTAGGAGTGTATCTGGATCACAGAGCAGGTGTTCTGTCTTTCTACCGCGTCTCTGGAACCATGACTCTCCTCCACAGAGTCCAGACCTGCTTCACTGAGCCACTGCATGCTGGAGTTGGGTTTTATGATACTGAAGACTCTGTTACGTTTATTGAATAAACAGTCCAATAAGCCGTTTAATGAAGAGGTCAGTGATTGGATCCAGCTGGTTACTATGTGTTTCTTAGTCACCATCATTTTTGCTAAGCGCTCACTGTTTGGTCATTTCCTCTCTGCTCAGAGATCAGCTGTCTTCAGGGAGTTATGCTTTGTCCTTCAGTTGTTTTGTTGATGGTGGGTGTAGTTTGAGTGCTGCCCCCTCCTGTTTCTGTTCAGGTATAGAGGCTACCACTGCTCAGGAGGGTTTTATTCACCTGAACTATGAATAAAACCCTCCATTATGGAGGCAGATCTACTGGGGTGGCATGGGGTGGCAGTTGCCACCCCAATCGAGAGCTTTGCCACCCCTGTTGCCACCCCAGCTAGCGACAATAATTTCAATAAATAGTT
>NW_015114307.1:253901-277697 GCF_001443285.1 Poecilia latipinna | reverse complement strand
CCTCCATACCTTAACTGATTCTGACAAAATCCTTTGTTGGAAACAACAACAAAAAAAAACATTGTTTCCATGACCATTATGGTAATTTGAGAGTAGAGATTATCAGAATTAAATTCTGTGTATTTATTTTATTTTTCATTAAGTCACTGTATCAGGGTTCTTTGATTTTAATATAATTACTTATTTTGCTATGCAGATAAAAACATACACAGATCGTCTGTTGCTGTTTAGGCATTTGTCCTGCTAAAATGGCCATACAACTACAACAAGCAAACATTCTTCAATGTACATTACAGGTATTTTTGTTTTCCCAAGTGATTGCAGGAGATATTTGGTTGTTCAAATGTGTTTTTTATGACTTGTTAAATATGGAGCAAAATTCAATACTATTCACACATGTACAGTAGAAGGAAATAACAATTATTTCAATACTTTACAATTGAAAACTGATTTGTTTCACAACAGACAGCTTCCTTGGTGAACATTGCCACAATTCCAAAATGACAACTTTTTAAAGGCCTGATAATTATATTAAAAAAATGAATGTTGAAATGCACTAAAATTCAATTTAACAGTCCTATAGGCAATTTCTCCTGCTATGCTTCATCTAATTAAAGAAATGCTGCTGTTACTCCAAAAGAACCACTTTTTAATATCATTGGCAGTGACTTTATACCAATATCTTAAAAGCTTAATTTAAGTTTTGAAATTTCTCTTGCATTTTTAACATTTTCTGTTTTGCTTTTTTCAAACTGTTACTTTGTGATTATCCTCTTCTTTTACTGATTCTTTTTTTCTGCTCAGTTTATCATGCCAAATGCACCTTTTTTGTTACTGATGTGTGCTTTTTAAAATTATTTTCTTTAAATTTTCAATAAAGACAAAAGAAAAACATCACCGTATTTCCACTATTTAATGCAGCGATGATTTGTGTGTAATAAACTTCACCAAAGCCCATGGTAGATGGAGAAGGGTCTAGTTGCAGCCACCGCCAACTAGGAAACGCCACATGTCCAACGTGTGTCTTTGCCATGATTTGATCGCCCCACATCGCCCCCTGGTGTCTCAGAAACGCCATTAATTTAAACTCGTGACTGAAGTTACAACTCCTGCAGAGTCCTCCTGTATTCTCAGAAAGGCAGATGGGCGTTATTAATATCTACAAAGTAAAACATAAATCCCACACATTTGACTCGGTGTTTCAGAACATTTTAGGACAAACAAAAATTTTATTTTTGTTTAAGTTGAATCATATTTCAGTAGCTTTGTTGTGTTTTTATCAAATTATTTTAATTATATAATCTTTTTGTTTTTAATTGCATTTTGAATTTTGTTTAAATTAATCTTTTTTATCTTTTTCTTTCTTTATCCTAGATTTCACAACAAAATGTTAGTTCTTATTGAAGTTATGATTAAAGTAAGAAATTGCAAATACTCTTTTGTTTAAGTTCATATTTAAAATACAACTTTGATCTGTGAAGACTTGTCCCCTAACAGATTTTCTCAGTTTCTGATTTTTTTTAACACACTTCAGTGGTTCATATGATTAACCAAATTCCAATTTCAGACAAAAAAAAAAATAAAATGCAGTTTTTAAATGACTATTTAACTTAAGGGGAAAAAAATACACCCAATCCCACTTGGCCTTGTGTGAAAAAGTAATCACCAATTACCCCATACACTTTCCTTTGTTTAATCATGTCATGAATCAATTTTTTTAGAAAGTTATGTTGAGTTTCACTTGCTGCACCCAGGCCTGATTACTGAGAACAGCATTCACGTATGAACATGAATGCTGACTACTACATTCCTGCTGTAAACTGCTCTGTGCCCACAGGAAAATGTAATTGTGAATTTCACTTAACTCTTAGTTAGACATTTCACAACCATTAAATATTTTATTCATACAGCATTATCAATGGTCAAGGAGAAACAAATAAATACTTTGCTAATGTTAAAAGTGAAGGGACAGCCTCCACAATGTAGCACAAACTGCTAAAGTCAATAAAGCAAAAATTAGCATCAGATGAATATAATACCAAAAATGTTAAAATCACTGTTAAATCAGTTATAGAAAAACAAACACTAAGAAACAACATGCAAACATTAAGATGTACTTAAACTAATTATAAAGAATAAAATAAAATGAAACAAAACATCAACTGAAATTTCATTCTTGTTCAAAATGAAACAAACCTCATTGTCTGACTTAACTTTGAACATAGTAATGAGTATGCTGGTGAACTCACACAGCAAATTTATGCAGAAATTCAATAAATTCATTGTTTGAATCTGAATATCTCTTTTGATCATCCCAGCTCAAACAATAACATTTGGTCTGAGAAATCAATAAATAACTGAACTACTTTTAGCTTAGTTGTTAGCTATCTCTGCCTGGTTTTTAGTTGTATTATCTAAATTAATAAAATTAATTCAGGTGAATAAAACCCACTGGAGCAGTGGTAGCATCCATGGCTGAACAGAAACAGAAGCAGACAGCACTCAATCTAAACCCAACATCAACAAAAGACAAAGTGGCTCCCTAAAGACAACTGATCACTGAGCAGAGAGGAAATGGCCAAACAGTGAGCGCTTAGCAACAATGATTGAGACCTCTGATCACTTCTGTCCGTTACAGTTCAATAAACTTAGCAGAGTCTCCATAACTATAAAACCCAACTCCAGCATGCAGCGGCTGAGTGAAGCAGGTCTGGACTCTGTGGAGGAGAGTCATGGTTCCAGAGACGTGGTAGAAAGACAGAACACCTGCTCTGTGATCCAGATACACTCCTACTCTGGATGAAACAGGAACTAACACTTGAGTTTCTACTCTGTTGTGATAAAATATGTAAATTTGTCTGTGACAATATAATGTCCAAGATTTGTCAGTGTTTCGAAAATCGCTGTCACCTTCCGACCTGCTGATGTTCTTGTATGAAACTGCTAAATCGACTTCCGTCCCGCTCCACTCCACCTCCCAGTAACAGCGCCCAGTCAGACTCTCTCTGCTGAGGATCTGAGTGCAGTTAGAGAATCTGTCTGGGTGATCAAAATAAAACTGGTCTTCCTCCACTAAAGTCACTTTCCTGTTTCCCTCAGATAACAACAGAAAGTTGTTTGCTGTGTTTGGGTCCAGAGTGATTCTTTTTGAATATTTCAAGAAGTCAGTTCTGGTCTTAGGTTCTGGTTCTGACAGGAGAACATCCACCAGGGGGACTGTCTTTGGGAGGTTTGTCCTCATGTCTCTCAGGATGTCCTGTAGTTTATCTCTGAGCTCTGACATAGCTGTTGTCACGTCCTCAAAGTGTCTCAGAGGACGATCGTCGATGCTGGATGAGTGTGTCGACTCACTGAGTGCTGACAGTGAGGGGTAGTTGAGGAGAAACTGGTTGTGATCCTCTGTGTGTGAGAGCTGCTCCAGCTCAGCGTCTTTCCTCTTCAGCTCAGTGATCTCCTGCTCCAGCTTCTCCTGAACATCTTTGACTCGACTCACTTCAGTTTCCTGCTGGGATCTGATCTGCTGCTTCACCTCAGAGCTTCTTTCCTGGAGGAGACGGATCAGCTCAGTGAAGATCTTCTCACTGTCCTCCACTGTTTTATCAGCAGAGACATTGATGACCTCCACTTCCTGTTGAAGCAGCTTCATATCTTTCTCTCTGTTCTGGATTCTGTGCTGGATTTGTTGTTGCCTCACCTGGAGCTCCTTCTGCTTCTCAGCCCTTTCTGCTACAGCTGGCACAGTTTCATGGCCTTTATGTTCATCCATAGTGCAGAGATAACAGATGGACTGCTGGTCAGTACGACAGAAGATCTTCATCACCTCGTCATGACGAATGCAGAGGTTCTCCTGGAGCCTCTTCGTCGGGGGAATCAGTTTATGCTTCTTCAAAGGCGGAGCATCATAGTGAGGTTGGAGGTCTCTCAGGCAGTAGGAGGTCAAACAGGATAAACAGGACTTGACAGCTTTCATCTTTCTCCCAGTGCAGACATCACAGGCCACATCTCCAGGTCCAGCATAACAGTGGTCAGCCGGAGCATGTTGGAGTCCAGTCTTCTTCAGGTCCTCCACTAACTCGGCTAACAGGGTGTTTTTCTGGAGGTCAGGTCTGCGATTGAAAGTCTTCCTGCACTGTGGACAGCTGTGGGTTCCCTTCTGGTCCTCTATATCCCAATGGTCTTTAATACAACTCATGCAGTAGCTGTGTCCACAGGATGTAGTCACCGGATCCTTCAGTAGATCCAAACAGATGGAACAGGAGAACCTTTTCCGATCCAGCTGAACTCCTGCCTGTGCCATTTCTCCTCGCAGTGAGAACGACTTGCTGAATTTCACTTCCTCCAAAGTGAAACTGAACTCTGCTCTAAATATGGCATGTTGTTACAGCTAAAGAGGCAACAAGCTGTTAGACCTGCCTCTAAACTCTGAGATCTAAAGGGGAGGGGAAGAAAAACATGCACTGACAGTGTGGTAACTTCTACAGTAGTTAACACACTGTTGATTCCAGGAAGAACTTTGATGTGTGTGTGTGTGTGTGTGTGTGTGTGTGTGTGTGTGTGTGTGTGTGTGTGTGTGTGTGTGTGTGTGTGTGTGTGTGTGTGTGACCTCTGGAGCCTCCACACAGGTCTCCTACTTTCATGCAAGGCGGCTCTTATGGAATCAATTCATCAGCTCTCACAGTGGAGTGCCTGGCTCCTCTCAGATACCTTCAGTGACTGATTCTGTCTGCCTTGCTAACAACTTCCTCTCCCTGCGGCTGACCAGCAGCGGCCATGTTGTTACAGTGCGCAGCGATGGACACAAAGACATCTTTGAGAATATGACCGCATGCACCAGGAGCAACAGAGCCACACGGGAGACGAAAGGTCACCACTCTTCTATTTATTCTTTGCTCAGAATACATGGTGCTGAAACATTTACATGACATCTGGGATAATGTTAGCAACAGAAATACAACAGAAATACGCCCAGGCAAGCTTCTCTCTTTGGCTCATCGTGTTTCTTTCCATGTTGCTATCATTTATTGATGACTCATTTTCAGATGATTTTGTGAAGAGAGTTCAAAGATAGGAGTCTGTGTTGTCAGGTTAGTAATTCCAATCTGAAAAAGGGCAAAGAAGATCCTTAAAATTAGATTTTGTTCTAGTAAAAGTTAAACAAAAAGAGCAGTCTGGTGTTAAACTCAGTGGTGGACAATATCAAAGTACACTTGAATACTATAGTTAAGTACATTTAGAATATCTTTAATTTACTTGAGTATAAATTTTTGGCAAACCTGTGACTTTCACATTTTGAGAAAGCTAATCGTTTATTTGTTCCTTTTGGCTCAGCGAAACTTTGTAGTTCATTTTCTTTCCTGAAATGCGATTGGCCATACGCTATGCTCCTTACAAGAAGAACCAATCAGTCGCCGCTCACACTTCGGATTTAGAATTACGTCATCCTCTTTAAATTTCGTGAGTTGAGCTCCTGCTTTCATTCAAACAGAACTCAGAATGGAGACAGTCAAAGAAAACGGCGCCCCCATGGAAATAACCAGGTTTGATGTCTGTAATGCTAAAACAGACAATGGCTATAAAAAGAAAGTTAAAATGATTTAACCAGTTTTGTCAAAAAATGCAAAAAAATACAATCTCAATTGTGGGGAGTCAAGAATTGTCCTTTTTTAATCCTTTTTTAGAGTTAAAGTGTTTTTGATTTAAAGAAAAAAGCTGAATTTTTATGCTAAGTTTTTACAGATAATGTAAGCAGAGCGGTTCTACATATCAGTACATCATTACTTGGTTTCAACAAGTTTCAAGGCTCTGGATAAGAACTCAGAAAATAACTTGAGTAAACTTTTGACTGAACAACTAGCTGAGTAAGATTTGACCATGAGTAACCATACTTTTACTCAAACACTAGAGCTGAGCAGTTTGTCCACCACTGGTTAAACTTTACTTCTGCCTTCCCCTTTGTCTTAACTTTTCCTTCACCCACCTGAGTTGCATCTCAGTTTAGGAACCAGCCGATGACATAGCTGCAGAGGCCATGGAAGCTCTTCCAGCAGTACTCCGTGGCGAGGCGGGATGCAGAGCCCTGCAGAGGCTTAGCTGGCTGAGGCTGCGGTTTTGTGGGTTTACGGGTAGCGGTGGGTTTGTACTGCACTGCTGGCACTGCTAGTTTGCATTGCTCTTGGCCGGGTTTTGGAGGCTTTGAAGCTGAAGTCTTGGGCCAGGAGGTCATGAAGGTCATCTGAGCCTCGTCAGAGTACTTCCTGCACATATAAGGGCGGTAGATTTTGGCTCCCTGGCAGGCGTTCTTCAGCTTCCTCAGCTCCCACATCATCTGAATGAAGTAGTGCCGAGGGTTCTTGTTGTAGGCTCCACATTGGTTCGGTTGGCCCTGGAAGTCGCAGTAGTAGGAGCGCCCTGTAGCCTGGCTCGGGGATCTGCAGGAGACACGCAGACGAGTGAAGTTTCCTGCTGCTGACGACCCCATGGTGCATGAGTCCTTTGTCTTGGTGATGAATCTGATGGTGTCGTCCCAGACGCTGGACTGCTGCTGCGGCTGCTTGCTGTCGTTGCTTTGGACGTTGGATCCACAAACAGCTGCCACCAAAAGCAGCGGCAACATCATAAGTTTCATCCCGGTCCTCATGGCAAAGCTCTTAGCTACTGCGGGGCACGGCGCTGTTTGCTTCTAAGGCATGCAAATGCAAACTTTGCAAGCTTGACAGATGGTTTTATTCATGATTCAGACGTAAACTCCTCCCCCACTTGCTAAGCTACGTGTGGGACGTTTTAAAAATGATCGACGAGACGGCTGGAAGAGGAAGAGGGCACAGAAACCACAGGAGAAACAGGAGAAGCTGATGAAAAGCAAGAGGCATAAGAGAGGCTCACACATGAGGCCAGATGTTGGGGAACAGGAGGACTATTGACCATTGATGAGAAGGAGAGCAGCAGGAATATGGAGCTAAAATCCTGAAAGAATATTCGCCTCCTTACAGATTTCTTCCATTTTTTTTCTTTGCCAGGCTCAGGATCTTTCAGATCATCAAATTATTTTAATATGAGACCAGATTAACTTGAGCATCTACAAAAGAGAGTATTCCATTGATTTTATTTTTTGTGTGTGAAAAAGCAAGTGCTGGTTGTGAAACCCTTAGGGACAACATCACTTTTATATCCCCTTCATGATTTTCTGCAGGAGAGCAGAAATTCTTGTTTTATCAGTTATGGCAAGTCATTCAGGTGCTGAAGCAATGAAACAACCCCACATCACCACACTACCACCTCCATGTTTGATGTTTTAATTCTGAAATGATCGGTTTAAAATGTACAAAAGGAAAAACGCTTTAAAGATCCCAAAGAATCATGACATTTATCCAGATGTTTGTTGGCAAATACTTAATACTCTCACCAGTTCTTGCCTATAATCTCATTCTTACTGTGTAACACAGGCAAGCAGAGCTTTGCAGTGCTTTATATGTTGTTGGGCTCTTTTGTTACTTCCTGGAGTCAATAAATGCGTTTCTGTTACGAATGTCTTCAAAACTTTGACAATATTCTGCTAATGTCGAAAAAAAAATACAATTTTATAGTTGCCTTGTTTCCATTAAATAAGAAAGCCAACTAAAATCACACTGACGTGACAGATCAGTACAACACATCAACTACTTCCTGTCTTCTTCTTCATGGTTTCCAACAGTGGAAACATCTGGTTGTTGATCACGTGATGCAAAAAAGTATTTCCATTGCAGTTTTGCGAGATAAACCAGTTTTAATGCGGTAAAAAACAACTACAAAAAACCCCTCCTCCTAGCTCTGTTCTGTTTTAGTACTTGTGAATAATGGCTCTCTAACTGTATTTTATTTACCTTTAAAATGGTGTTTCTTAAATGCTTCTGAGCTTCTTAAGGTCGGGGCATGACATGTTGCTTTAGCCTGATTCATTTAGTCAGACAGGTTCTATTAAAGTAATCCATAGATTTTTCTAAGCCAGCTGTATTGACATCTGCTTGTGGTTGGTAATTCACGAGAAACAAGGACTGTGGAAACGATTTTTTTCATTTGGTTTGAATAACATTTTATTCTGTTTGTAAATCAAATCATAAATTAAAACTTCATTGTGGATTCAGTTGACAGCTGATGTATGGCTGATGACACGCACGGTTAGTTTTTATCATGTTTTTTCATGTTCTTACAATTAAAAGTTGACTTCATTTTGACAAAGCATCAGTGTAAAACTGCTAATAGGGTACATATGCCTATGAGCTGTGGAGACCGAGACCACCAGCTTTAGTTTTTATCTCGTATTTGTAAAATTTAAAATCTACGGTTTGTGCAGCAATGATTCTCTCAGAGAGTCATAGAAAAGTCCAACGCGGGTCCCCAGCAGAACTCCCATCTGGGGATTTTTGCGTCACCAGACACGAGTCTGAACATAAAGTTTCTGGCTCTGGAAGGCGATGTGTTTAATTTGGCTTCCAGGGATGGGTTGGTAATTAGTCTTTGAAGATGCAGATTCTGACCACCTCTGCTGGCCCCTTTACATGTGGTTACACTCTAAAAAGAGTATTTGCTCTCTGTTGATGCTGGGGTCTTATTACATTCACTTAATTCATTTGGGTTGGTGATGACAACTTTTATTGGTTCAGTTCACTTAGAAATCACTTTTTCATCTGAAATGAACTTTTTTTTACTTTTATTCTAAGTAAAACTATTAAGTTGACTGCAGCTTTGTTATCCTACGTCTACACAGACCCCAGCAGCAACCACATTGTAACCGCCATTTCTTTTAGAGGGACAGTTTTATGTGTTTTTCAGCCACAGACTGCCATTTTATAGAACAATCATGTGTTACCTCAAGTTGTAATAAAAATCCTACATATGTCAAATATGACTTAAAAGAAATTTTACTTCATACTTTAATGCATTGAAATTGGGCCTCTGTCTCTTTAAAAACATCTGTTCTTTGTGAAACTCTCCGCCTTCCGGAAGTCACCACAACATGGCTCCTCTATTAACCCTTTAACAACATTTTTACTAGCGTTTCACTGAGAAGTAGTTTGGTGTGTGAATTTCATTGTTTTTTAGAGTTAAGTACTTAAGACTATTTAATATCTGACCTTCAGAACAGTTGTAACAATTTCTGGTCCACACATTAAAAAGTCAAAAGGAAGAAACACAAAAGACTCAAGTTGGACTCAAGCTTTTATTCACAGATTTGCTCCTTCTGGAGAAACTCCAAAATTTTCTCTTTGGTCCTTAGACCTCTGTTGTCATGGCAACAGGGCTTGCTGTAATGGACTACCATAGGCTACGCTGCCTTTGCGCGTTAGCCGTCCAAAAGTACTTACGTAACATCATGCTAAAAAGCAGCATATGTTATGTTAACAACAGCAGCTTTTCTCATTTATTATGGGATAAACTGGAGCTGCCAATTAACTTGTTCAATATTTAAAGGCAATATTTTCAACATTTTGGGAATCCCCTTTGTTTCCTGGTTGTTTGTGAAAAGAAAATATGTCCATAAATGTTATAAAAACTTCAATGAATATTTGAGCCATCCAAAAATATCCTTGGTATAATTTCAAATATAAGATATAATCTCAATTAAAATGTTATGCTACAAACTAAAATATACATTTTACTAGCAAAGCAGGTGTTTGACATTTTAGGCTTTTTGTCTGGATGGATGGATGGATGGATGGATGGATGGATGGATGGATGGATGGATGGATGGATGGATGGATGGATGGATGGATGGATGGATGGATGGATGGGCCAGAATTTTCAGCAGACATTCATGGTAATTAGAAGACAAAGTAAAGCTCTGGTGATCAGAAATACTTCACGTTAAGCCATTATTAAGTTAATTTTCTATTTTTTGAAGGAGTATATCTTTTATTTTGTTAGTTATCCACTAATGTGTTTAATTATGCAGCAAAACATATTGCCCTGACTGTGCTGTTTTACACTTTCCCCTAAACATGTATGCAATCAGTCATCCCAAATAATTTAAGCTATGATACAAATATCCACAGAAAGAAAAAAAAAACATAAATCTACAAAAACATGACTAACATTATATAAAACAAAGATTAACAAAAGAATATATAAAACTTTCAAAAGTTTTGAAAGTGTATAAAATGATGACTTCGGTTGTCACGATAAAACTGATGTAGATGAGGCTTAATTCTCTGTTATGATGCAGGAACTTTCTACAGCATGAGAAGCCAGAAGATTGCTGGAGCGACCGAGAGAGGATTTCATGAGTTTGCAGACGACGGCCTTCAGAAGTTCTGTTATGAGGAGATGAAGGAGCGCTGGGGGTGGGACGCCCCACCACACTCTTCCTGATTATTGATTTTTATTCCCTTTTTGTGTTCCACTGAAGCTTCAGGTGATCTAAATGCTGGAAAAATCCCAGAGATCCTGGGAAAAAGATGGAAAGGAGCCATGGGTTAGACAGTTATTAATGTACTCCTTTTTTTCTATCTACAGTCTTTTTCTATCTATTGTGATGTTGCACATCAGAGTCTAGAAGAGGAGAGTTTAAGAAGGGAGCGCTCACCTTTACAGGACTGATCAGTTCCAGTTCTCCTGTCCACTGTGGAGGAAGGAAGGAAACAAAGTCAAACCAGGTGAAGCACAAAAGAAATCCTCAACTTTGATCTATTTTCACTTTTCCAATTGTTGGAAAACTCCATTCTCTACTTAGTGCCCAGAACTATGCATTAAATTCAATTTCTTTAGAGCTTTGAAAGAGTGATAAGCTCTTTAATATGTTTTCTAATCAGAATAAACAAACATTTACTCACTCCTACAATTCTTTATTCAATTCAATATAAACGCTAGGGATATGGGTGTATAGAAAATGGATGGATGGATAAACACTTCTTGACTTTTGTTCTTTTCTGTATGATGAAAATATATAATCATTGGGGTATAAAGACAAATTTGCTCCTTTGTTTTATCGCTGATGAAGAATTATCCTTAGACTGATTTAGAGTTCGGAGACTGATCGGTTTCTGACTCATTCTGTGATCTATTCCAATTAAAAGTTTCTGCAGAGTTTTGTAAAATAATAAAGAGAAGCACATAAAGCACTAGCTATGACTCATGGTGGGCAAAAAAAGAAAAATAAAGGTAGGAAACTTATCAAAGTGGTCAATGTGAGAAGTGAAAGAAACATTGAGTATTATCAATATAAAACAGCTAATTTACAACTTTGCTCAGTAACAGTTGAGACTCATGACTAATTTCTATGACAGAATCAGATGAAAACTTTGTTCCCCTTTGACTTTTGCTTAAAATTTTAAGAAAAAAAAGATCAAGAGGGCGAGAAGAAGAAATATGGTGAAGATGATGATGAAAGATGGATCCGGGCAGCAGGACGAATCCGAATCGAGGAGAATGGTTTGATGGACAGTCAGTCGAGTTAGTGATGGTCAGACGAAGGGTTTTCGCCGGTCATAAATACCTCTAACAGGGAAGAAACATCCTGCAGGTCACCATTCACTTGGTGGAGCCGAGGCCCGAGGGAACCAAGTCAGTGTGTCATTATAGGGAGCGCTACAAACACACACACGAGGAAGTCTTTATAATAAATAAAAAAAAAACTTATTTTATTAAACTCTTTCTGATTTGCAGATGGAACTCCCTCCACCGCATGCAGACAAGCGAAGTTTGATTCATAGCACTGCTCATACCTTTCCACTGAAATCACACACCTGCTTGCCAACATTACCTGTTTTTAGCCCTACTACAACACATGATGAAGGGGGGTGAAGGCGAGAGGGAACACCTTCCTGAAGCTAAAGAGAGTGAGCTGATCCTGAGGTAAACCGGTCGGAAAAGTATGAAAGGTCCAAAATATCCAAATGGTGAGAATGAAAGGCAAAAGGCTTTGAAAAGCTGAGCGACATTAAAGAGTGACAGGCCACGGATAAGAGTATCTGGAGGAAACACCAGGATCGAACAAGAGGAGAATCAGCAGTCCAAGAAGAAGAAGAAGAAAAAGAACGACGGAGGGAGACAGAAAATATGTTGGGTTAGTTTGGATTTGAGCTCAGCCAGAAAACACCCAGAATCTCTGATAGCAGGAATGAAAATATATTTCCTGTAAGGGTGAAGACACAAAACCCAAAAATCTTTTCTTGGACTCACTCTTCAAAGACGTCCTCTGTGTCCATCCGTCTGTAGTATTTGGCCAGTTTGACGGAAAAGACGATGCTGGGAATCAGCAGGATGCAGCAGGCTCCTAAACCCATCCAAAATGTGTTCTGGAAAACAAACCCGCCAGTTAAAGAAATGGAGTGACTGGATGGAATGACTGAGATGTTGAAATACAGAAAGTACAAGTAAATGTTTTGAGGAAGTTAAACTGAACTTGCTTAGATCATTTTGTGCCTCACTGTATATGGAACAGTTATGGTGCAATTTTATCCATCCATCCATCCATCCATCCATCCATCCATCCATCCATCCATCCATCCATCCATCCATCCATCCATCCATCCATCCATCCATCGAGTTTAAGACCAGGGCTCACTTACAAAACTTTTTTTTTTTAAACGCATGTCTTACTGTTTTACTGTAGCTAGTGTCTTACTAGCTTATTGAAGCTAGTAAGACATGCTACAAAGCTAGCTTACAAAACAGCTACAAAGCAACATATTTAGCGCATGTTTAAAACAAACTGTTAAAATTGAATTAAAAAATGTCTGTCATAACTGTGATACAGAAATTGCTTGGTTACCATTGGTGGTAACCCTGGTGATTTTGTTAAAAGGAAATATTTCTTAATGTGCAATAAAGCATAAATTCATTCAAATGTTGTTTTTTTTAATTATTACTTTTGCGTGATCAAAAAGTATGACTGAGACCAAATGCCAAACTTTTTCAGACTTTTAATAACTAACTAACCAAACCCCTTGAGGTTAGCTAAATGTGAGAAACTAAAACACACAGATAAGACTAAGTGAAAGAGGTAGATTGTTAAACTGTTAGAGATATGCTTGTGTATAAACAACAAACAAATGCATCATTCATAAACTGCAAAAAAGGGATCCTTTTAGTATTTTTTTCATGAACTAAATAAAACTTTTGGAGATGCATGATGTTAAAGTTAATAAGTGCTGCAAACATAAAGCTAAAACAGGCCAGAGTGAGGTTCCTGTCCTGACACAGCCTGCTCCCAAAACACACTCTGCTCTAAACGAGCCATTGATATCTCTACAGCTGGCATCCTGACTTCCTGTGAACACAGAAACATCCACAGTGAGATCTTACCACAGAGTCAATGATGAAGCTGCAACCCACTATCTCCATGCTGTCCACCATGTTGCTGATGGGTTTACACTGGGCTACCTCTGCAGATAGCTGCAGGGGACAAGGACACACAATATGAGCCAGAGTGCGAGGCCGGGGGATAGGGGGGGTATGGAACTCTGTTCCTGCTAAAACCAACTTAGATCAACAGATGGAGGTCAATGGACTGGTTGTTATTTGCCAACACCAGAACATCTTGTTCAAGTGAACCAACTCCAGGAAGTCCATTAGGACTGGCACACTGTCTACATAGTAAGGCCAGCTTAGTGTTAACAGTGGGCCTTTGTGCTGCTGTCCTGTCCTGACTCAATCAACTGAAAAGCGAAAATAAACCAGAGAAAAAAGGAGAAAAACACTCACAGAGTTTTTAACCCAGTCAGTGTACTGCTTGAAGTATCCCACCAGGCTGTGAACGAAGGCCTTCGTCTCCTGCAGAGCAGAGAGAGCATCGTGATCAGACGGAGGTTTCAGCTTTAGACAGCTATTATTTTCTAGCAACATGCCATTAAAAATAGGTTTTAATAATAGGTTACAAAAAATATTTTTTGGAAGTTTTCTATGTTTTTTCAACTGAATTAGGATTATTTTCCACTGCTGAATCCAAAAATGACATCTATTTTTCTCAATCAGGTCAGGTTTTTATTCTAATATCATTTATAGAGAAATCCAGTCTTCTGACTAAATTGATGACATTTTTGTGACATTATCAGTTCATTTGTGTTTAGATAACACTTATGTTATCTAAAAAGGTTTTAGGAAAAAAAATCGTTTTCTAACAGAGTGTATGAATTAAATGTCACAAACTTGGACTTCTGTAAATTGAATAATAAACACTGATAAGGGTAAGTACATGTGGATTGAACATTTTGTCTTCATTGTGTAAAATTCTCCGTCTCTTTTCTGTCCTGATGGAATCTCTCCTCCTGCTCATCACTTATTGATCCAAATTCTCAGGAAACTGATCCAGATGTGAGTTGTTTAAAATAATAGATTTTATTACATACATTGTAACGTTTGCCATTTTACTTCATTATGTGTACAACATGGTGCAGAAGCCCTGAGTTATTTTTCTAAATTTCCGTTGCTTATTTTAAGAGTTTTTGCTGTTTTTCATCCTTTTTGTCAGCTCAAACCTGAATATTTTTAGATAAATCTTTAAGTGATAAGCTGTGTAACTCTCACCTATAAATCATTCAGGCTTTAAAAACAGTCCTAAAGTTAGAAGTTGAGGCACTGCTAATCACGTGTAATACAGAAAACCAAGAAAAGAAGCTGCTGCAGCTCTGTTTCTGTTCAATTAGTTTTGCCACATACGCTGGAATATCTGGAATATGTCTAATGCAGAAAAGAAATGGATATGAGGAAAACTGATGAGCAATAAGCAATAAATCAATTGTCAAATGATAAATCAAAATGAGCTCAATCATTTCATTTCTGATGAATATTTTTTGAAGGGCAATATTGTTTACAGCCACTTCATAATCTATTTTTGTTTCTTTTGCAGTAAGTAGCTTTTATGTCTGTTTTATATGTTGGTTTTGGTTGCCATGTCTTATTCTGAATATTTGAAATTTTTTCCAGTTCCAGTATTTGGCATTCTTTTCAAAATTAAAGTTTATTGATCTTTGAGAGGACAAACTTCATCCATCCATCCATTTTCTATACACCCTTGTCCCTAGTGGAGTCAGGAGGGTTGCTGGTGCCGATCTCCAGCTAATGTTCCGGGTGAGAGGCGGGGTCACCTGGACAGGTCGCCAGTCTGTCGCAAGGACAAACTTCAACTGTCCCAAAATAACAATATTAACATTATACTGTAATAATTACTGGTACAATTTATCATCCAGCAACATTAGTTATTGTGACAGGCCCTCATAAACTGTATGTGTATAACGGGATAAAGGATGTAAAGTTTGCTGCATGTTGCTGAGTAAAGAAACAGTAGGTTGCTAAACAAGTTGTAAAAGATAAGAATATTCACATCTCATAAATTCTAAAAAAAAAAAAAAAAAAAAACGGGAAACAAGGGAGCTTAAAATATATAAAAATTAAATAGAAAAAATGGCACAAATGAGCTGGAGATAGGCACCAGCAACCCTCCCAACCCCACTACGGGACAAGGGTGTATAGAAAATGGATGGATGGATGGAAAATGGAAATGGCACAAATGAAAAATCAGAGTGTACACCTTGATAAGCTTGGCTAAGCAGGTTTCTAATTCCAAAGTTTGCTTAGGTTTGTACCTGTTTCACCACATGCGAGGCATTTTGAGTGATGAGATATTCTGCTGCATCGATGGCGCTCAGAATGTTCGTGACTTTCATCTGAGACACAAAGAAGAATCAGTTCATATGAACAAAATCAACTGATTTCCAGCTGAAAATGGTTTTATGTGGATAGTTTTACTCACAGGCAGGTCGTTGGACATCTTCTGCAGCAGCTTGATGCCTTGGCTCAGGGTGCTCTGCACAACAAGACACAAAAACAAACAGTTTTGCATAGGTCTTGATACTGAAAAATTGTTATTGTGTATTTTACTTTACATTCAGAATTCCTAATTGCACTTTCTGAACCATTTGAAAGAAGGTTTGTTGCAGTTTATTTTTTCCATGTTTGACTAAGGCAGTCAGCCTGTTGTTTTTGTCAGTTTCAGTTTCTTTATAATGTATTTTATGTTGGCTGTTCTACTTTTTATTGAACTGACTGAACAAATTAAAGTTGTTTTTACATGTTTGACCAAGCTTGTGAAGCTGTTGGTGTATTTAAAGTGTGCTGTTCCGATGCAGAGTTATCAAATAAATTAGTAATTAAGTATAATTATGTGTGCTTTTTAAAATCAGAAACATTTTAAGTCAATTGAGCACCATTTTTTCTGTATTGAATTGGTATCGGCCGATACTGAACCTCAGATATCCGTATCGGTATCGATATCGGTATCGGTATCGAACATGAAAAAAGTGAATCAGTGCATCCCTGGTGCAATTATAGGCATGGACACTGCATACAAATAAAGGGGCAACGACACGATTATAAACATGTTGCTACAGTCACAGGAACACATGAACCACGATGTTACAGCAAGCACAGACAGAAGGCACCATGCAGCAGCTTACCCGCACTCGGACATATTTCTGTTACCACGGGAACACAGAGGGAGGGAATGAGAAGTTAGAAGAAACTTTGAGGGGTTTGCAATGTAAAGTGACTGCAATGTGTTGGACATACTTATGGATAATAAATCAGTAACAATATATTGTGCTCAACATAAATAGATAATACATCTGACAGAATATTCAATATTCAATATATAGAATATTCACTGAACTCTTAGTCAGAACTGCACAGCATTGTGGAGGATGTAGGCAGAGGAAATGCCTTAGCTGCTCAACTTCTCACAGCAAGCTAAGCAAGGCTGGTGGTATCAGCTAACTCAATCGCTCTTTGGTTACCTAGCAACAACCTTACCATGGCTTGCTCCATGGGCACCACCTGCTCCCTGTGGATGCTTCTGATTCTGCTGGCATGTCCCTTCAGAGCGTTCTCCAAAGCTCCACGGGGCTTTAAAAACACGATCGACAAATCATTTAGGGTCATTCAAAAAATGAATGAAGTAATTGTTTCTCCCTCCATGTGTCTACAGATCTACAGAGATTAGTTTGTTGTATAATGAGAGCAGGGTTGTTGCTGGTGTAAGGGTTACCAGATGTGAAGTCAAGACTCACCAGCTGGTCGGCTTGATCCTCCAGATCGGAGCAGAAAGACAGCAGATCCACAATAGTGACTCCCTTATTCACCTGAAAACAGTTGCATCCTTTCATTAATGACTTCAACAAAAATCTAAATCTTTGTGATCAACAAAAGGAACAAATGAGTCCTCCTTATTTGGCTAACTGTTACTGCCGAAGTGGTTAGAGTTTGCCCACATGCCTAAATAAAAAGGATAATTGATGATACTTTATAAAATCATTTTTATTTAGCTCTATCTAAATAAAGCTGAACTATTTTTTTTTTCATAAAAAATATGATTTTTTTTTTTTTTTTTTACATATTTGGTAAAAGTGTCACTATGTAAGATCCTCCTCCTGGCTCTGATTGGTTGTTTCTAGTTAGCACTGGAAGAAGGCAGATGAGCTTGATTTGTTCACAGATTATCTGTCTCATACTGCCAGCTAATCTCATTTATTTTTGCAGGACTCCAACTCAAATTTTGAGGGACATTTTGGCCTTACAACCCTTCCTGGATTCATGGTCAGTAACAGTTGTCTCTCTAAGGACATTGTTTAACATCATTTGTAAACTACCACAGTTGTTGTTTTCAATAGGGGTCGGTCAGATACATTTATTATTAACAGTGCTAAACTTCTATTTTACCCTCCTAACTTTATCAATAAGTAGCAAGGATGCAATTAAATTTAGCCATAAAATGCTGGCAGTTATAAAAATGCTGGTTTTCACCTGACAGTGAGACAGAAGGACAAAAAGACTAAGTTAACTAGACAGTATTTCTAATATGGTTTTTAACACATAGCTCACCTCAGCCAGGTAAACTGGATAGTCAATTTCTCCAACTCCTGAGTTTGCAAAGTTCATGAGATTGTCTCTGCCTGCTTGGTCCAGCAGCATGATGTCCCTCAGGTCCACCTGGACTCCTTCCAACACTTTGGCCAGATCTTTGTTGTACTGTTGTGAAGCAGACACAGATCACGGCCACTCTGCCCCATCACAGACCCACAAACTGTGAAACGCCGACACTCACCACAGTCCTGTTTAGGAATGAGTTGATGTTGAAGATGTTCTCCAGCTGCAGAGCGTGATACAGACCGTTGTTCTCATAGCACTCCCTGGTGGACAAATCTTGTCATTACACATGGGACCTCAGTTTCCATTTTTCAAATTTTCAGAGGCAATTTTGAAGTTTCTTGACCAATTTTGTGAGATATTAAAACAATGTGCAAAACCAGATCACAACATCACTTGTTTTATCTGTTAAATAGCACTCATACATCAAACCTTCATGTAAGCTGTACATGAACAAAATCCAGGATTTGTTGAAAGAAAATTAGAATAATTAAAAAGGAATGTATAATTGTGTTTTAGTGTCATTTTAGATAGAAAAAAGAGAAAAGGACGAGTTCATTTTGCTAGAAAAATATCAGAAATTTTGACATTTGCCTCAAAAATTTCTAGAAAACACAGGGATATTTCTGAGCTGTAGAAGTAAAATTTTGAGAGAACCCCCCCACACACACAAATTTTCAAAAGTTTCAAAAGTAAAAGACTTTTGACTTCTAAATATTTTCTGATTATGAAAAGTTTAAAATTTATGACTTGAAATTTTAAATTTTCCCAAGTCTTTTCCAGAAATTTTCTGAGATTAATCTCAACAATTTCAGACTGTTTTCTTGCAAATTTTTAAGCTTTGGAGCTCAGATATGTCCTTGTTTCTTCAAGATTGCATTGTAATGAAAGAAAGGAGCATTTTCTGCACCTGTACATGCTGCCTAGGGTCAAGTCAATGTTTGGATTCTGGAAGAGCATCCCAGGAAGAAAATTCCTTTTTTCAGGATGAACAAGGAATGGTGTATCAATAATCTGCACAAACACAAATGTGAACCAACAGAGCAGAAATTTAGTCCACTGTGCATCACTATTCTGTTCAGATATCACAAGAAAACAGATATGGAAGAAACTGAGGATTCCTAAAGGGAGGTTTCTGACTTCAGTACCTTGAAAAGCTGTCGGTTGGCCAGAGGTTCACATATCAGCTTCTCCACGTTGCCTCCAACAACAAACAGAGTGGTAACGAGTCCCATCAGCACCCAGGCAAAGATAAAGGAGAATCCCACACCTCTGAATGAAAAAAGATCAAAATAACCTATAAAACACACATTTATTAATTACCAAATTTGTCTGTAATTTGGTTGCTAAAAAAAGAAGAAACAAGGTCAGAAAGAGCAACGGTAATTGCGAACATTTTAGATGTAATATTGCATTTTTGAAAAATATGTCTATCCATTAAACAACTGACAATCTTTACAAAAAAATCTACAACTCATGTTTCTTTCTTTTACAATTTCTGTCATTTATTTACAACAACAAAAAATACTAGTATTTGTCAGACCATTGATTGTTGAGTTGGGATCATTTTGACATTTACGGCTGAAGACTATGGCCTAAAAAGTGAGTTTGGAGCAAATTTAAAGGGGCAGTATGATATATTTCCCAGGCACCTGATGCCATTTTATAGCATGATCAATTAACTATGTTAACTTCAGATGTTATTAAGTGCTATATATGTCAAATGTGACTTAAAAGAAATTTGAATTTTTGATTTAAAACATTGAAATTGGGTCTCTGTCTCTTTAAGAAACTCCTGTTGTTTTTGAAACGCCGCCTTCAGGAAGTCATCTCTCCTCAATTAACCCTTTAACAATGTGCTTACCAGCGTTTCACTGAGAAGTAGCTCCTACAATGAGCTCAGCAGGTGTTTGCTAATTGCTGCTGGCTAGTCTGAAGGAGCTTGGAAGCTTGGAAACTGCAGCTCTGAGGAACAGCGCTTCCTCTCTAAGGTGGGTAGGTCCACCCAGGAGTTTTGCACAGCTGAATGGTTGCCATGGAGATTAAAGGATTTCTCAAACATGAATGAAATAATCAAGGCAACACTCCAGCTATGTTTTTGATGCTGGAGTAATATTGTAACATGATGTAAAGCTCAAAAAAGTTGACTTTACATAATACTGCTCTCTTAAAGGTAAATGGTCACAGTGACAACGTACGCCATCAGCAGGTTTCCGCCGGTGTTGGACAGGCAGCCGCGTGTGGTCGGGGTGGCCTGCTTGTCGTAGCCGCAGGTGCCGCAGAGCAGGCCCAGCATGTTGAAGGCCAGAATCAAGACAACGGTGCAAAGAACGGCCACGCAGGCGATCCACCTGCAGCACAGAGACACCTTTAACACGCTTTACTTCCTAAACCAAGAAGCCAGGATATCATCTGAGTCTCAATCAAAAGTTTTTCACAAACCCTCCCCAAAAAACAGGAAAACTCAGATGTTTAATGTAAAGAAATGGTTGATGGTTTATTGCTGTCACTGAGCAAATCAAAGCTAGATTCAGTTGATCAGAATAAAAAGACAATCCATTTCAACATGTCGTGGGATCAAGTTTCACCAACCTGTAGAAATCCATCTGGTCCACCTGGGGGTAAAATGACTCGATGAACTTGTGTCTTTCGTTGAGAAAAATTGTGAAATTGGCGAGAGAGGATTCCACTGGGAACATCTTGGAGAAGCCGTTGATCTCATTTCCAATCTTATCCAGCATGCTTTTAACTCCTGCAGCAACACAGAGAACCACTTCAAATTAAACACATTTACTGTTCCTCAGGAAGATAAGCTAACACTTCACATCGTCCTTAATACATAATAGTGACAGCATCATGCATTTGGGGATGCTTTTTGTCAGCAGGGTCAGGGAATCTGATCTAAATACAAGCCAAGAAAAGAGCCAGAATGGCCCAGTCAAAGTCCTAGGTCTAACTAGGACTCTGTGGCAAGATATTCAAAGATGCTCTCTGTCAAATCTGACTCAGGTTGAGTTGGTCTGAAAAGAGAAAACGTTCAAAATAAAGGAAGATTTTCAGCGGAGGTTTCTTTACAACATTGATTCAAGGGAGCTGAATACAAATGCATGGCACAAAGTGAAAACCCATTTTCTTTCATCTCAGTTTTATAAATAACTGTGTTTTGGTCAATCACATAAAATCCCAATAAAACCAGATGATGGTTGTGATTATAGTGCAACAAACTTTGAAGGTAAAGGAGTGTGAATGCTTTAGCATAAGGTTCAGTATAACTTAGATCAGCTGTATCTGTGTTAGGGTAGAAGAATGATGTCCAGATCTTATAATTGAGTTTAGTGTCTGATCTATAAATTTAGGTTCCAGTTTATTTTTGAAAATGGAGGCATATGTATTAATGGACATTTACTTGTAAATCCAGAGGATTTTAGCCATGTAGTTAATTTCCATCTCTAGTCCCATTGGTAGGTTGATGTTAAAACACAAACGATAAAAAAACAAAATAAACACACAAAATAACAGTACTAAATGAGAAATACATACCATAAAATCAATACATATTTACATATAGTCAATGTTGACATTTTTTGGCTTAGCTTAGTAGCTTTTTATTTCGCCCTGAATTGATTATCTTTATTCTCGCACTGAGATTATAAAATCCAGCCAATTTAGAAAAGTTTTCTGAATATGCATATTTAATTTTAACAGCACCAGGGAAAAAAAGCATCCATAAGAACATGACTTACGAGGCAGAGCTGTGGGTTGTCATTTAAAGGCATGCATGTGAACGAAGAGAGAAACCTTCAGTCAAAGTTCATTTTGATCCTCCACACTCAAACACACAGGGATGTGTGTTTACCTGTGACGATGTTCCTGGTCTGTTCTTTCACCATCGCTGGGGTGTCGTTAAAGGAGGCGTAACCCTGTTAAAAAATAGATGAAGAAAAGAAAAGAAGAAAAATGGCACCAGGTCATATACTGAACTGCAGGCCTCTGATGGCTCAGAAACAAACAGTTACCTTTTGGACAATGTTGCTGAGATCTATTTTCAGTACAGTGTTTATGTTGGTCAAGGCTTCGTTAACATTTGGAAGCTGAAAGGGAGAACAGAGAAAAAAGACATACAAGTTAGCAGGAGAAATAAAGAAGGTTTTTATTCTAATTTTAATATTACAATGTTTAAAGGGGAAATATTATGTGCTTTCCAACCACATACAATCACTTTATAGCACAATCAAGTACAGTAGCTATGTTACCCCCAGTTGCTTGTAAAAATGATGTACATATCTAATTTGACTTCATCATCAAGCATCTTGAAATTGGGCCTCTGTCTCTTTAAAAACTCCTGTTCTTGCTGAAACTCCGCCTTCAGGAAGTCATCACAACATGGCTCCTCTATTGACCCTTTAACAATGTTTTTACCAGTAGATAAACAGTTCCACCAGGTGTTTGCTAATTGCTGCTAGCTAGTCTGAAGGAGCTCAGTGGGGGAGTCACGGAGGAGGGCTGCTCTGTGAGGCAGAAGCTCTGAAACTGCAGCTGCGAATAGGAGCTGCAAGTTGAAGGAGGGACCATGTCCATCCAGGTGTTTTGCACAGCTGAATGGTTGCCATGGAGATTCAAGGCAACACTCCAGGTATGTTTTTCATGAGGGAATAACATTATAACATGAGGCAAAGCTCAATAAAGTCAATTTGACATAATACTGCCCCTTTAATGGACATACTCAGCATATATTTCTCATGGACAAAAATACACTTTTCCAGGTTTAAGTGAATTTTTATTGTATAAATACAAAAGTTCACTTTAACCTTTTGACATATTTTACTATGGAAACATGCAAAAATCAGACTGGATCCATGGATGTGATTCTTATGTCAGACCAGTGTAACAATCCTCTAGTAAAAAAGTATTTCTCCTGACCTTGGAGAAGTCGGCGTTGGTTCCGAGCTGAGGCAGGGTGGAGCGGATCGTGTTGCAGGTGGGGGACACGGCTCCGTTGGTGCAGGCCGGGTCCGACAGCGTGTTGGACAGAGAGGAGCGCTCCCCGGCCAAGCTGGCCTGGAGCTTTCCCGTTCCCTCCTGAAGGATCTCCAGGGCGGAGCTGACGTTCTCCAGAGCTTCTTTGGTTTCCCGCATGGCTAAAAAAAAAAAAAAAGTCTGAGAGGCAGAACCGAATCAGAAACTACATTTAGTCGTTATTAAACTACACTCAGCACGCTGACCACAAAATCCACAACCAACATATAAAACATATATAGGTTAATCTACAGAAATCAGAATATCATTTGTTTTATTAATACAGTTCAAGTTATAAAATTGATATAATCATCTTCCAAAAACAAAGTATTTTTTCCCAAAAGCCTTTTTTGGCTTAGGCCATTAATTTATGAAGGTGATAGAAAATGAATTACAAACAATAATTAATTATTTCTATTAATTGTGATGATTATAGTTTAGAGATAATGAACCCAAAATCTAGTTTTTCATACAATTACAATATGACTTTAGACTAGTTAAAAAAAAACTATACAGCTAGTCACTGACAACTTGCTTTATTAAAGAAGCTTCACAAAGCTTCTTTAAAGGAAAAACGTTGATGAAAGGCTGTTGAAACACAACCTTAAGAGGTTAAGAGGATTGTGAAGCAAAGGTCACAATATGCAAAATGAACAACTGCAATCCTTTTTATTAATAATATTTAATAAAGTTTTATTTTTAGACATCTACATTTGGGTTTCCATTCACGATAACCAATAATCATCAAAATTAACAGAAAAAATATTTTGTAATGAATCAATGTGACTTATAGTCACCTTCCTAAAATAATGGCCCAAGTCATGTGGGTTTTAAGATTTTAAGACCAGGTAAGTAATGCACTATTTTTTTTTTCTTATGCTGATAGTT
>NW_015114307.1:229540-250689 GCF_001443285.1 Poecilia latipinna | reverse complement strand
AAAAAAAAAAAAAAAAAAAAGACCATTATTTTAGGAGATGACGATACGGTTTTGTTTTAAAAACTGCATTACTGGAAACAAAGTTTTAACAATTTTTTTTTTATTTTTTTTTTTAGATGCACCTGCAAAACAAACATGAAGACTGCACTGAGGTTTGTTTCTAACAGTCCCACAAACACAACACAAACACGGCCCCACTGGACCCAGGTCTGCCTCCTTTACCTTTAATAGCACTCTCAACTTTTGCTTCAGGTTAAAAGAAATGAAAAAGGGGAACCATAGAAACAGGGAAGCACAAACAGCGATGTGAGGATTTGATTGAACATGATTACTCGTGTTAATAATCAATAACGTCTGATGAAAATGTGTCACCTCCTGCCATTCGAAGGGCGCCATCCAGCGCAGGAACCACCTCTTTCTCCAGATGGCTGTGGATTCTGGCTCCCAGCAGAGGTCCGATGTCTGCCAGCACAGCATCACACACACACACACACACACACACACACACACACACACGCGCACACACACACACACACACACACACACATCAGGTTTATGACAACATAACTATTAAAGCCAGAGATATTAGAAAAAAAAATAATGTTAATAATCTTACTGTCGAGGTCTGACAGGACTTTGTTCTTGGCAGTGGTGTACTGGGCAGTCAGGTAATCGATTTGCTGTGTGAGGAAACACACTAACATGAAATATTATTGTCTTATATGAAACTCTGGATGTGTGTGTGTGTGTGTGTGTGTGTGTGTGTGTGAGCAAGAGAGAGAGAGAGATAGAGATAGAGGATACCACTGGGGTGTTGTTAGCAAATGTCTTCAAGTCCCTCATGTTGGTGTTTATGAGTCTTCGGGTGCTTTTGATCTGAGTGCTGATGTTGTGGTTGGCTGCATAGGCAACGAGAACTCCCAGACTGAAACATACAGATAGAGACAGGGTCAGACAACCAGCAGGAGGCAGCATCGCTGCAAAACACCAACTCCAACTGAAATCCTGCAGCATCAAGCAAACCAATTATCTTTGAAATGTCAGAACGTTCATTTCTTGAAAACAAAAAAGCTCAGTAAGAAACATCAGCACAAATTTGGAATTTCCAGTGTTCAGTTTTGTGCTGTTAAACTCCAACATTGTTGTTGCAGCTGTGCAGTTTTTTGTTTTGCTTTGTTTGTGTTTTTTCACTTATTTGCAATCTTATTTCCTGGATGGAATCTGTTAGACTGGTCAGAATTTAAAAGTCTTAATTTTTAGTTAATCGACTCCTAATATTTTTATGGTACACATGAAAAAAAACAAAAAACAAAAAAAACCTACAGAGCTGACGTTGATTCTGTCCTTCTTCTCTGCTTCGATTTTTGTCAATTGTTTTTTTTTTCTATTTCAGATCAAAATTAAATCACTTGCAATTAAAACCTACTTTGCGGTCTGATACTACAATAAATGAAATGATTTTTTTTGCTTGTTCTTCATAGAAAAAGCACATAAGAATGTTAACTTCATTCAAGATTTGCACATGCACAAAGCAGGATTTCAGGGTATTTTTCATCAAAACATTTCCACCTTTTCCAAAGTCAGATTTTTTAGTTTCTCTGTCACTCTATTAGAATATTCCATCCTTCTCGGGATGTTTTGTCTGTCCATCAAAAGCTAACAAAATAATCTACGTGTACAATTTTAAACCAACTCTAGAAAAGTAAACATTTTTTCCAAAATCCTTATTATTTCACCCACATGATTCCAGAGCAAACTTTACTTTATTTCTACAATACTGAATGAACAGTATTGAGTGGTGTGATGGAGTAAGGCCAAAAAATAACTGAGAAAAAAGTTCATGAGAGAACAAATGCCCTCTCAGGCTTTCTGTATGAACATGAGCGTGTTTGTGATATGAAAGGCCTCATTCAGATGGAGACACAAGGACCTCTGCAGTCAGTCAGTCATATCAGTAACACATAGCAACTCCTGCAGATCCTGTTCCTGTGCACAGGTCAGGTGAACAAATGTCACATTTACAGTTACAGGTTGGCGCTCTGCTCTGCATCACTAGCTGTGTTTCCATCACAAATCTTTGTCTACATTCTGCTAATGTTGGGGGGGAAAAACCCCACAATTTCACAAATGTGGTGTTTCCATTAAATAAGAAATGAAGGTAAAATCACAAGTGAATAAGCTAGTTCATGCGGGAAGGCTTTAAAAATCATGGCAGCGATGGATGCAAACAGTTACATGATACATAATCATAATTTAGCCGTGGCGCTAGTGCTCATCATCTATCAGCCAATCAGAGGAGATGTTGAAATCTTATTCAGGCATTGGAGCAACAAACCCGACTACATATGCAGTGTGTTGGGGAAATTATGATTTGTCAGAAGAGTTATGGATTAAACACGTTGGAATGACACACAACTTTTTATGAACTCTGATGCTGTGAGAGCTGCAGATTGTCTGAAAAAACAAAACCAAACCATCATCCTACTACTACTTCCTGTTGTCTTCTTCATTGTTTTCAGCAGTGGTAACTTTGGGCTGTTGATCATGTGACTTTTATGATGTAAAAAAATGTTTTCGTTGCATTTCTACAAAAAGCATCTATTTCAATACGGCTGAAAAGCCACATCATCGTAGTGTAAAAATGTGAGTTTTTTCGAAATTGACGTGTTTCCATTAAGCAAATTTATTATCAAAATTTCAACTTGCGCAATTCTATGGTTCATGTGAGGATGGTTTAATGTAGGCAGATTTACATATGAGTCATATTCCTTCCATGTGTTGATGATTAATTTAACTCAATTCCAGTGATGTTCAGTACCTAAAATATGCTTTGTATCCATCCCCTGACTTATACTTTTAAACAACCTCTCCTCTAATTGGTTGGAGTGTTCTTTAGTCTTCACGCTGTCAGGAATACTAATACTTATGCTAAATCACTGGAGATACTAACTTTAAAGAAGGTGAATATTTATGCAATCAGTTAGTTTATTTTAAATATTGTCATTATTTTGTAGGAATCAGTTTCACTTTGACATTAAAGGAAGATTTTTCTTGTTAATCTTTTTCATCAAAAAAGCAAAATTTCTAAAAGCAATGAAAAAGGGCGTGAAAAATGGTCAGATGTTTCTGGACGAAAACATCTTAGGGACTGCAAAAAACTTGAATGCAGATTTTATTTTTAGCAGGATAATGACTGTGAGCAGACATTCACCAGTTAGAAGCTACAATAAAATGGTTTACTTAAAAACATATTGATGTGCTAGAATTCCCCAGACAAGGTTCAATTAAGAAACACCAAAACAGTTTGAGCTTTTCTTCAATGAAAACTTTGCAAAGGTTTCATCTTCCAGATGTCCAAAACTGGAAGAGACAAATGTCTGAAACTAAACTGAAGTTATTATCTTTGGATCCAAGGAGAAACAATCTAGAGTCAGCACACAGCTTCAGTTATTACAGCTAAAAACTGACAATCTGGTCTGATATCTGGGCTTAGTGATGGACTCAGACCTGAACTTCAGAGCCACAAAAGACAGTTACAAAGTCGGCCTTCTGTCACCTGAAGAACATTTGCAGGACTAAAGGCCTAATGTTCCAGCTTGATGTGTACTTGCTTGATGATTTTGATGATGGCATTTGATAAAATGTAATGTTTTTGGTTATTTCATAATTTGTTACTCTGCTATGTTTTTATGGTGTAAAGCACTTTGAATTGCCTTGTTGCTGAAATGTGCAACACAAACAGACTTAACTTAAAGTCTAGCCATTGTAACAGCAGAGGAAGATTGTTCTATGATTTCTTTGCTAAAGAAACTGAACACAAATGTACATCTACACTTTTCTGGATTGTAAAAAGACTTTAAAATCCATGAATCATTTCTCAACCACTGCATGCACTGCTTTGTGTTGGTCTGTCAGAGTAAATTCCAACAAAATAAACTAAAGTTGGTGGTCTTAATGTGACAAGACTGTTCCACGCTTAAAAGCTCTTCCTCTTAACTAAACCTCATGAAGAGGTGAACTAACCACCTGATGACAGCCGAAGAGAGAAGGAGCACTCACATGATGAAGATGGTGGTGGCGATGAGTGAGGCGGTGAAGAATCCTCGGTGACAGTCTGCGTTCTTCCTCTGCCTCTGATGCATCTCACCGCCGCAGTTGTCACAGCATCGACACATGCAGAAGCAGGTGGCGATGATCGGCGTGAGGACCACGAACACAACTCCAAAGACGGCGCAGATCAGGAATCCTGACTCATAGTGGATCCACTGCAGAGGGACAAGATGGTTCATCAGAGCACAGTCAGAGTGAGGCTTAGGGTGAAATCTGAGGAGCAAAAGGGTTTACCTGTAGCAACAGGACAACGTTTTCTGGCTGGGGGAGCGACATCGTGGACAGAGGTTCAGGAGGAATAACAGAAACATAAAACAGGATGAGAGTCACAGCAAATATTGTTACTAAAGCAAATTCAGATGATGATCTTCAAGATAGCTTTTGTAGAAATTTTTGTAGTTCCATGTTATCGCTGATGTTTTTATTTATTATAAATAAAAATATATTTATTATTATTTTTATTTTTATTTTTTTTATTTTCTTGCAAAGTGATGAAAATCTAGCCAGGCTTTCTGCAAATCTACAAACGGTCTATTAGATGTCGTTAGTTGAAGCTCCGATTTGCAGAAGTCTTTCTACTCACTGGAAATTTTTGCAACTTTTTTATTTTCATAGGATTTCATGAGATCGGACTCTGCCCAGCTGATACTGCATTGGATTTGAGGGAGCGTATCCATGAACAGCAATTTGCATGTCCTCCCACTGTTTTCCAAAGGGATTTAGGGCTGAACTTTGATTGAGCCATATCAACTCTTCCATAAAAGACTAGACTTATGTAAAGTGCACACCTGACGGCTGTCCTTTCAACACATTTTCCCAGCTGAGATGTGAATCTCTGAAGTTCCCTGGTTGTTTCTCTAGCTGTGTTTTTGTTACAAATGTGTACAAAACTCTGTCTGTATTCCATTAAATTTGAAAAAACAAAATTTTCCAATTGTGGTGTTTCCTTTAAACAAGAAAAGCAAGTAAAATCACCCATGACTAAGTTTGTTCATGCAATATGTTATGAATAATCAAGACATGCAATCGTCCTCCAACTACTTCCTGTCATCTTCTTTGCTGTTTCCAACAGTAGTAACATCTGGCTAGTGATCATGTGACTCGTGTGATGAAAATAAAACATTTTCTATTACAGTTTTGTGAAATATACTAATTTTGATACAGCCAAAGAAAGACCTCATCTTAGCATCAAAACTTTATATTGAAAAATGAGTTTTTGTTTTTCCATTAAGTACATTTATTTTCGAAATGTCAAATTGCACTATTTTAACTCAACTCTAATGGAAACATAGCTTCTCATTAATGCTCTCTCTTCTCAGTCTGTATACTGTATTCACTTATATCTGTTTCTCTAGGTTTTTAGCCTGCATTCTATGCTGACATTATAAGATACAAAGATTTTATTTTTAAAAAATCCAGAGAAAAGTAGCCAAAATCTAAAAAATAAAATTAGAAAGGCTTTCTGAAAATCTTGAGGACAATCAGCCAAGACTACCTTAAAATGGTTCAAGAGACTCAACAGATGGCAAAATAAGAGGAAATCATATTTGGACTATTGTAGAAGGAGTTGGAATGCCCTCAAAAAAACTCAGATGTTTCGAGATTAAGCTCAGAAATAAATTAGAAGATACTTGAAAATTTCTGAGTTTCCAAAGTAAAAAACTTTCCACTTTTGAAACTCAGAAATGTCAATGATTAATCTAAAAATTTCTGAGTTTTTTCAAGCATTTGTTTTTTTTTTTTTTTGCCTTTACACAGTCAGAAATTTCTGGGATTAATCTCAATTTTCAGATTTTTTTTGTGTGCAAATTTTCAACTTTTGAAGATCAGAAAGTTCTTCTCTTTGTCTAAAACAATTCTCTAATGAATCTCAAAATTTCTGGGGGGTTTTGGTGGAAATTTACCCTTCTTTTTTCTTTCAATGTCTTTTACATGCCACTGTAAAAATCTCATTCACAAAGCTTTAAATGGAGAAAAATGAAGTTCTTCTTACTGTTTGAAACTCTTTAAAGCCAACATACCTTTCTCCATTCTTCTACTTTAATTCCTCCCATATTTTGCTGAATGATGCTAACAATAAGATCTGAAAGAAAGAAAAAACACAATTTCTTTATGTAAATGCTTTGAATGTGCAGACAGTGTTATGAAAAGAATAAACACTGATTCAGAGACAGCACCGCTTAAGGTTTGGGACAAGAAATGAAGCTGAAGTGGGAAAAAAAATCCATTTATCTGCTCACAAACAGACAGGACGGATTACATGGAATCAGTTTTTTTAATATCCGAGGACAGTATTGTGACGGTGTTTCCTCTTCCACCAAACAGCTGTGTGTTTACTAAGAGCCGCTTGAAGCGAGCCAGCAGGACTCCAGCTGGCTCCAGCTGTCCGTGTGTTTACCGTATATAGGTCAGCCGACGCTAAGCCTACCTGCTGAACGTTGACTCACCTGCTCTGTTACTCAGCAGGTAAACTGATTCCTTCACACATACGCGCCAATTAGGACATCTGCTCACAGTACATCTGCCAGACGATTGAAAAAGTGGTGGATGTTTGTTGATGATCTGAAAAGATTCACTTTATATGTTGATTTCCTCTTTTTATTTTTTTTAGAGGGGGGTATTATTGTTTCCAGGCACATTGTTCCATTTCATAGCAAAATCAAGTAATTGTTACATTCAGCAGAATATATATATATGAATATGAATAAAAAGAAAATTGACTTTGTAATTTAATACCTTGAAACTGGGTCTTTGTCTCTTTAAAACTCCTGCTCTTTCTGAAACTCAACCTTCAGGAAGTCATCAGATCACTCCTCTATTAACCCTTTTTTTTTTAAAGGATTTGTTGGCTCTAGTGGCCTTTATTTGAAAGTAGTTTGACAAAAAAACAGGGTAATGAGAGAGGGGCAAATGCCACCACATGTTGAGGCCTTGGACTAAGGCCTCAACATGTGTGTCGTGCTTTGCTCCTGTGCCACCACAGCACTGCACCCCCCTCTACTAACCCTTCAATTGGGTTTTTTACCAGCATTTTATTGAGTAGTAGCTCCTATAATGAGCTCAGCAGACATGCAATCCTACCACCAGGAAACCACTACCACTACAAATGGAGTGCTGTTTGCTAATTGTTGCTGGCTAGTCTGAAGGAACTGAGTGGGGTAGTTGAAGGGGAGGGCTGCTCTGAAACATGGAAACTGCAGCTCAGAGGAGGAGCTTCGACCTCGAAGGCGGGGCTAGGCTTCTTGCCTGCTTCATGTTGTCACTCAGGTTCTATTAAAGTGAAATCTACATGTCAGGCAGTAATCAGGTGTGGGTATGAAAAGTGAAACTAAGTAAAGTTAAGTATATTTGTGTAGCAAATTTCAGCGACAATGCAGTTCAACGTGCTTAGTCATATTTTTTTTTACAAAAGCAATAAACATTACGTTCTGTCAGATGCTGACAACAAAATCATCAATACACATCAAATACGTTGATCAATGCTCCAGTTGCTAATCAAAGGCAGGTCTGAACAGGTGGGTCTTTAGCCTTGATTTAAAGGAACTCAGTGTTTCAGCTGTTTTGCAGTTTTCTGAAAGTTTGTTCCAGACTAAGCCAAGAAATGTGATTGGTAGATAGATAGGTAATTTATGGTTTTAAGAAGGAGTTAATTTTTCATATGGCGGTTTGAGTATTTTTTTTCTCCCCTTAATTGTTCAAGTCACCCTTTGAAAACTGACTTTTGTCCCCTAAGGTTGTCTATGATATAATTTATTTACATAAAACATTCAAGTCTCAAGAAACCAATTAAATGTTTTATGTTTACATTAGATGTCAATGTCAAGTTTAATTAAATGATCAGATCTCTTAAATATATTTGTAAAAGTGCAGTCCTGAACAGAAACAAAGTAAATTATTTAGGTGATTAAATTATTTTACACCATACCATAAACAAATAACGCAGAAGGTGTAAACAAACAGAACAAGCAGATGGAAGCCAGTTTATCATGTGAACGCTGACACAGCTGTCACACTAGACTCACCATCAGAGGACAGAAAAGCAGCCCAGATTAACCCCAGGGATGCTTAGCAACGGCCTATTCTTACCTGACCCAAACATTTACACCTTTCTTAGCTTACAAACAGATTCATCCATCATTAGACATCAGAATCAGTCATCTCTTTGAAACTTCAACCATTAAGTCCCAAAAATGTTGCACATTTATTCATGCAGAGTGAAAAAAAACACAATTATTCAATCTATAGACATCTGATTTTAGCCTTTCAGTATTTTGATCTCTCCAGATGTTCATCACAGATCTGGTTTTAAAAATTATGTTCTAATAATTTTATTGACTTGTAAACTGTTTACAGCTAAAATATGGGAAAATGTTGCACCTTTGAAAAATACCAGAGCTACATCAACCAAATGGCAACAGATCCATATCTGACAATCATGTCTTAACTGGTGCTGATCTGTGATTGAGAAAATAGTTTATTTTTCCTTTTCTCCAAACTCATCAAAGCTGAGAATTCCCACCATTTCAAGGCTGTAAACACACCAACCAAACTCCTGAACCTTGAGGCACTTGTTTCTGCTCAGAAAACATCAAATGAAGTTTAGGAATCATCTGTGCATAAATACAAATAATTCTTCATAATAACTCCTTCATTTTCTGTTAGATTAAAAACAAAACATTCTGTTTAATAAAAGATTTCAAGTGACTATAACTTAATTCTTGTTTTTGTACTCATCTGAAACAAGTGGAGTGAACTTTTGGATTAAAAAAATGCTTGATAACTTAATCTATTTAAGTTGAGTCCATGCAAAAGAAGTCCAGTATTTGAGTGGCCAACAAGGTATCCCACAATACATTGTTTCATCACCGACAGTGACTAATTAAACCAGTTTTTATTGTCACAAAAATTACATTAAAAGATGTTTAAAGTGAAAAAGCAGACTCCAAAACTTCGTAAAGATTTGGGTGTCATAACTACAATATGCTCAGCTTCATTAAGTTACGCTAACTAAAATTGTGCATATTACTCAGGTAAATTAACCTAAAAATTATTAATATATGCAAATTGTGAGTTTGCATATATTTTAGTTAAGGACTAAAATATATGCAACATATATTTAACATTGCGACAGACTGGCGACCTGTCCAGGGTGACCCCGCCTCTCGCCCGGAACGTTAGCTGGAGATAGGCACCAGCACCCCTCCCGACCCCACTGAGGGACAAGGGTGTTCAGAAAATGGATGGATGGATGGATATATTTAACATAATTAACAATTATGTTAATTATTTTTACAGTAGTTATGTTTTATCTACTATTATGTCATTACAACTTACTCAAAATGATCAAGTTAGTCAAATTGTGTAAACCTAAGCTGTATGGTGTGCACATGCTAACATTTTTAAGTTTTAAATACTTGACATTTTTATAGTCGACGTGTTTGCATAATTTTTTTTTAAGTAAACTCCATTTCTTGCGTTTTACAGTGTACAACCTCCATCAAAGAACCACTAACTAGTATTGGCTGTGGCCAGACTAATCAGAGCGTCTCTAAATAATGTTTTAGCACCTTAGATCAGCTTCATAGAGGCTGTAAACTCTCCTCGATACATTTAATCTTGTCCTAATAAGCCTTTCTTGTGAGTTTAAGGAAAAACAACAGTGATTTTGGATATTTCGGGCACCATCTGGTTAATCCTCTCAGCTCCCTCCACTCTTCATTGTGAAAACAGATTTTTATTTTTTTTGTCTAGCTATTCTTTGGGTCCTGTGTTGGTGTGCTTTAGAAATTTATGCTGCTACAGAGAACATGGCAGGCACCGCAGGGGGAAAACGCTGCGGCTTACTCTGCAGATATGAGCATGTGAGCATACCTGAATTGTGCCGGTGCCACCTGTTGTTGCTCAGCTGCTTAGCTAGCGTAAGCCACTGAGGGCAGTAAAGCTTACACAGCTTAGTTCAGTGACCCCTTATAAGAGGTAACTACTGTAATGGAAGGGAGAAGAAAGGGACAAACAACCACCAGAATCAGACCTGGAAGGTCTGAACGGAGCAGGAACTCGTGTGCCGACTGCAGAGCAGCTGACTGCAGGTTTTCACACAAAATCTGCCCGTTACCCTTCTTTATGGGTGCCGTATTTCACTATTTTATCAATATCCAGCGTTATCTTGTAATAAAAAAGCGCAGACAGCTTTAATATGTAAATCAGAACCTAAAACCTTCTTACTGCAAAGTGTAAAAATAGGCACAACACAATCCTCAACTCTGACCCGCTTGGAGAGATTACTGGGAGGTGTGGACGAAGCCTGATGCAACCTCAGCGTCCATACGTAAACTGCAGTAACATCACTCTGCTTCATGTAGCAACAAAAATGGTTCTGAAAGCAATTAATTAAAAGCCAAACATCATTCATAGTCTACGAGTAAATTATCCAACTGGTTTTTCTTGTATTGTAGCTCCAGCAGAACGAAGTTAAAGAGCAGTAGTAAGTTAAAGCTGCTTCAGGTAACTTTTAGGGGGAAAAAAAGTTATTGACATATTTGACAGTATAATATAAGACAGATAATCTGTGGAAAACAAAAATTGAGCTCCTCTGCCTCTTCCCAGGGCTCCCAGTACTAACTTCAGAAACAACCAATCAGAGCCAGGAGGAGGGTCTTAGTGCTGCCAATCACTCTCATGCTCACCCCCTCCCTCTTGTTCTCTGTCATACTGCAGCTGGTTCACCACTACATAGCCTGCCATGAATGCTAATGCTAGTTAGCATGGCCACTGATGAAGGCAAACAGTTTTCCTGGAACAGTAAGTTGTTTCTCCACTATTAGCACATAAATGTCTGCATTCTTTCATATTCTTTCTAGCAGAAAATACCACTGGCTCAGTACTCATCTCTGGCTTTCTCTGCCCTGCTGGATGTAGCTGTTGCTGCCATTAACAAAGCATACTCCTGGTTTTCAATTATTACAGAAAGAACTCCTGGCCCAGTGGTTCTGTATTTAGCTGCCTCGGTTCTAAATGTTGACATTTGGAGACCAATTGTCTCATGTATATTATTTGTTCCCGTTTCTCAAAGAAACTGCTTGCAGTCCTGTGTTTTTGTCCCTTCTGTGGATAGAGCCATTATCTTTTACTGCCATTAACTTGATCAAACATTTTTTTCTAAAGAGAAAGTGCCCTTGGCTCTATGTTTCGTTTATTAGTTTAATGTTAGAGCTGTTGCTGTCTTTAATTTTGTTCATTTTATTTGCTCTTATTTTTAATAAAGGTATTGCTGGCCCAGGGCTCTTGTGCTCTTGTTCTTTGATGGAGCGACTGCTGCAATTAACTCTGACTATTTTTATTTTTTCTTTCCTATAAAAAAGTACAGATGGACTAGTCCTGCTGTTTTTTTCCCCCTCCTGCTCTCTGCACCCCCAGGCAGATGGCTGCTCATCCTGACTCTAGCACTTCTGAATAGTTTTCATGATAATAGTTCTAAAGTCCTTCCACTGGCTCCCTGTAACTCAGAGAATAGACTTTAAAATGCTACTGTTATTTTATAAATCACTGAACGGTCTAGCATCACAATACGTTAAAGAGCTGTTGTTGTTGTATCAACCTTCCAGACCTCTCAGGTCTTCTGGTTCTGATCTGCATTCAGCTTCTATGCACCACAAATCTGGAACAAATATCCAGAAAACTACACAACAGCTGAAGCACTGAGCTCCTTTAAATCAAGGCTAAAACCCAACATGTTTAGAGTTGCTTTTAATTATTACTAACTGGAAAATATATAATTATGGTCTTATTTTACAAGTTTTTTATTATTTTTCCTTATTTTACCCCTGTAATGTTATGTTTTCTGTTTGTTTAACTGCACAACTAAGCTTTACAATGATCAGGAAATCGTTCCTTTCTACCATCACTAAATGCTTAACAAAGTCAACTACTTAATGTGCCTGGCTCGATTTGCATGTGGAGATGAAAATGTGGCTCTAAAATCCAGACATGCTGTCCAATTTCTGCCAGAGATACAATCTTAACGGGATGCTGAATTGGGATGAGATTGAAACAAAACCTCAGCTATATCTTTTCTTGAGTTAATTGACACTGACATTTTATGATTTGTCTTACCAGCAGACGACATTGTGAGCTGGAACACTTTCAGGATGTGGGAGGAAAGTACATTTCCAACACCCACTGTGAGCTGAAGCAAAACCAACGTAATGAGTATTGTATTCCCGGATGCTTATTCAGAAATAACTAATTCATTGACTTTATGTGCAGATGAAATTTCACAAGACCAAAAACTACATGTATCAGCAGCAAAGAGGCAAACAAGCTCATTATATAAGAAGTCCTCCACTTTGTTCAACAAGTTTGAACAGTAAACTTTGTCAACTTTTTAAGTTCTTCCTGATAAGCAACATGTCCACAACTAATCACAGTAATTAAGTGAAACAGACAAACACCAGCATATGACCCACTTTCTGTGTGCCCAGCCGTGTGTGTGTGTCATTGTGCCATCTGTAACAGTGGTGTATCAGCCCACTGTTAGCATTAGCCCAGTGGATGCTAATCCCCTAATCCAGCCTGTGTGCATCTAAGAGATAAGAAACCGATTCGCCTCTAAGAGAAAGAGGCTGAAATGCCTCCTCGTTGTAAAATAAACCTTCACAAATATTTATTTTATATTTAGGTGTGAAACGAGAACAAAGAGAATATTTTGAAGAACTCATAGCATGCTTCTTTTTCTTGGTTTTGTATTGATTTGACTTTCATTGCTCTTAACATCAGTTTGACTTTGTTTTAAGCTTTTCCTGTGTTCTATGGTATGACAAAACAAATGCACCCAAAACTCATTCACTTCCTGTATAAGTAGCAGAGACCGTCTCTATTCCGTATTTCATATCAAAACTTGACACAATTTTCCACAGTTATTGTTTCTTGTCTAAATACTGAAGTTCACTGTGAATTTTTTGGCAGATAAATTCGTAGATTGTAAATTCATCCATCCTGACAGAGTTCAGGATGGATGGATGGATGGATGGATGGATGGATGGATGGATGGATGGATGGATGGATGGATGATGCTCATCACTTTACTTGTGCTCACCACCAGGGAGAGAACTAAAACATGCAGGATCCCGGCCCTGGAGGACTGACTTTGGGCACCACTGGCCTACAGTATCCCTGAGCTACTTCAAGGCATTAAAACCAAATTAGTGTACATTTTTGAATTTCTCACTTTTCATTTTTAAAATCCTAACCTATAGTGATGCTGAATTATGCAAGGAAACAAAGTACAATTCTGAAATCATTCTTTCAATTACAAATGTTCAAAAGTCAATTTTTTTGCCTCAAAAAAAAAGAAGAAGAAAGAAACAAAGTTTGAATAACTTGAGGAGGACAACGTGAAACAACATATGCACTAGAGGTCTGTCATGATGTCTGATTTACGGTAAAATTCGTGAATTTGTTGACACTGGTGAAAAAAAATCAATAATACAATATCAAATTATGACAGCCATACGGTTGCAGTTGGGGGAACATGAAAGGTAAAAACCAAAACACTGAAAATCATCATTCAATGGAAATGTCTGTTACAGATGGAAGAAATGAAAATGATTTGTCTAAAAGAGTTATTTTGTTCATATCTATATATAAAAATTCTGGTTACTGTTATAAAGTAAAGTAAAAAAAAAATTCTGAAGTTACATATTTGTTTGGCCAAATCCAATAAAAATATAATAATAATAATAATAATAATAATAATAATAATAATAATAATAATAATAATAAATGAGGAATATTGTTTGTGACATCATTACTGAGGTTTTTAAAAAACATGTAGTGATATTATTTTGTAGGAATATCGTTCACCCCTAGTATGAACGTATATTTTTGGCACATTTGGACCCCCATAAAAAATACCTATTTCTAATCTGCTTCTGATTGGGAGATCACATTTTATGTTATCCCCACCATTTTGTAGCAATTAGCATACAGCTACCTAATCTGATAGCCCCTAAGATCTCCTTCTGTATTAACAGGAAGCCAACATCCAGAGACAACCAACCAGATGGCGGCTTTCTGCATGAATGCATTCAAATGAACTTGATCATGAGTGGAGAATGATGCCTTTTTTTACATGACAAATGTGCAGTGAATGCTCCTCACCCTGATGCTGAACAGCATATTTACACTGTGTTTTTACTGGAAAATATTGGCTGCCTCATGCAGCTGTGACCTTTTAACCCCAAGGCGAGCTGGCTGACTGACTGACTGCCGAGTGTCCGTTCTCTCACAGGAGCAAAGTCCACCTTTAACACAGATTTTGCCATCTTTGTGGGGCCTCATGTCAGTAATGAAGTCTCACTTTCTAATTGACTGAGACACATTAAGCATTACTTTACATGTTAGGATGTGAACTCAAGGTTTAAGCCCTAACCCTGAGTCAAAACGGTTAAACTGAGAGGATTTTTTTTGTAACTTGATTATCTGCGTGAGAGTTGGAAACAGCAGCACAAACAGAGAAGCTGCAGCTGCATGACGTTACAGTTCTGTTTTCAAAGATAAAAAGTCTTGAGCTAAAAATAATTTAGTATTTCTGAAGTTTTTCTCTTGACTAAAACATGCTTCTCCTGTTTTAGTCTAATAGAACAGGTGAACGTGGCATTGTTCTTACACTGTCTTTTAAACGTAATTAGTGTTTCATGTTCACATTTAGACTTTATATGTATTGATATTGTTAACACAATCTTGAGCAATATTTCAGAAGACAGTTTTTCTCTAGCTTTTCGCTGGTTTTGCTCTCGTTTATTGACTGGCACCCTGAACTGTTCAGACTGGTAATTTAAGTTACAGTATTTTGTGAACAAGCTCCTCATTTAAATATAAACTGAAGGAATTTGACACCGTATGGAACCTTATAGAACTGTTTAAAATTAATTTTCTATTTGTTTACACAGTATTTTCCTCTTGTCAGCCACATAATTTCAATAGAATCTCCAGAACATTTACATAGAAAAATTGGTTTCAGAATGAAAAAATGTTACTGAATCAAATCGTAACCCTAAAAATTGGAATCAAATCGTTAGACACTAAAAGTTTTGCATCTCTAATTTTCTCCACTATTTATTCATTGAGTGCCAATAAATATGAAAATATGATTAAATGCACTTACTCTGTGCAGTATGGTGGTAAAAAATGACACTTCTTTATGATGTCCTAAATATGCATGTTGCAAACAGGAGTGTTTTTCTAGTGTGTGTTGGGCTATGATTGCTGTCACACAGTCACAGACACCTAAACATAAGTAATATCTTATCATCACTTTTATTGGTATCACAGTACTACAACAAAATATCGTGATAACACTGGAAGTCCATATCATCCACCCCTAGACCTCATCCTTTGTTTCCCTGATTTGCTGACACACACCAATAGCTTCTAGCTCCTAATAATATGTTCCTGCTTGCGTTACAGGTGAGCTTGTTTACTTGTTAATGGCTCAGAGAGCCTGGCGGTTCAGGAAGCAAGCAGGTGAGACTGATCTGCTGCGCTCCTTAAGCAGCTCCAAACACCTCAGAGTCCACCTGTGTACGTTCGTCATGACTTTACATGCTTCTGATATGTAATGCGGGCGTTAACGTGTCCCTCCAGGTGGCCCGTGTACCTGTGCGTGTGGGGGACAGTGAATCACACCGGAGAGTCCACAGCAGTGGCAGCATATGGCCCGGTGGATTAAGGTATTACGTGGTGATGCAGGTGACAGAGAAAGCCTCCTCTAAGCACTGATTCTGCTAATTGCTTACCAAGCCAACGTCTATAACACTGGACACCAAAATGGCAGCAACTTAAAACCTTCAATCCAATTGCTCTGTGCCATCCTCCAACGTGACCTCTCGTAGTTTTACACACAAAACAAACTGCGTTCAATTGTTAGAACTCTGAAGCGGACCGATGCAGAGAGAAAGGCTGTGAGGTCTGAAACCTGATCACCAGTCAAACCAGGGAATGATCACTTATGGACTGAGATAGCAGCTGTGTTACCAGGGCAAATGCACGTAAATCTTTATCTAAATTCTACTGAGGTTGAAAAAAAACACAATTTCAGAGTTTTCATTAAATAAGAAATTCAATAAAAATCACACGTGAATAAGTTTGTTCACGTGAAAAGCCATTAATAATCATGGCAGCTACATGTGACATAGTCATAATTAGGCCTGTCACAAAAACAAATTTTGCGGGACAATAAATTGTCCCAGAAGTTATTATAATAAATAATAATACTGAAAACATTGTTTGTAATGGCATAATAATGCAAGAACACCTTCTCAAAGATCAAAGAACTTTGAAATCTAATGAACATTTAAAACTGTAACTGGAAGACATCTTGCCCCAAAATAAATACACAAGACAACCAAAACAACAAATAAAATTAATTATTAAGTCTTTGTAAACAAAACTGTTCTTCAACAACGGGGCATGTTGAGACCAAACCACCAGACTGAAAACTTTTGTCATGTAGTTTTTGGAGAAGAGAAAAACAATAAATCATCAAATGGAAGCGATTGAGTTAGTTTTAATTTATCATGTGATGAACTGAGTAATTGTTTATTGCAGCAGGCCTATGCATAATTCAGCCTTGGCATCAGCACTCATCATCTATCAACCCTTCATTCCTGGGAGCGACTATGTTTTGGGGAAATTATATTCTCTGATTTTACAGAAGAGTTATGGCTTCAACACGTTGGAATGACACACAACTTTTTATGAACTGTATGATACTGTAGAAGCTCTGTTTGAACCAGCTGCAGACTGTCTGAAAAAAAACTGTCATCCTCCCACTACTTCCTTCTTGTTCGTCATTTCCGCCAGTAGTAACATCCACCTGTCAATCACGTGACTTGTAAGATGTGAAAAATGTGTTTGCTATGCAGTTTTGCAAAATATGTCTACTTTTATATGACTGAAAAACCACCTGATCCTACTACAAAAAATTGTTTGAAATGTGTTTCCATTAAGCAAATTTATTTTTTGTAATTTCACGATGTATTTTACCTCATGTGAGCGGTGACTTTTAGCAGAGGAAGATCTGTTTACTGTGCAAATACATCCTGTCACAGCGGTTTGTTTTAGGACTCTGCTCATTTTTGGACTTTGCTCTTTTATATATCACAATGGTCTTTGAGAGTAAGGTTGGCCATATGTTTAAACAACTTTTTTTAAAATAATTTTTTAACCAGGAAAACTTGCACACAGCATACATTATACAGCGTAGGGTCTTCCAAGGACCCATCATACCATTATATGGTTCCAGGATAAAATGGATAAATGACTGACTTGCATAACAGCTACACCAGCTCCTATTATCACAAACCCTAATGTTTAGATATTATCAATTTACTGCAGCAAATATACCACTAAAAAAAACCTCTAATTTGGACATGAGTATGGAAACCATGAAGTAACGTAAACAATCTTTTAACGATTCAGTTCCATATGTAAACTACCATGAACTTTACATGTATGGAGGTTCCAAAGTGTCACAATTAAAAGAGCAATTAAATATCCATACTACTACCTAGATGTCCCAAAACTACAATTGATAAGAAATATAAATAAATTACTCAAATAATTAATTATACAGATAATTTATAAAATGAGATATGGAGCTATTTTACAATTGAATTGCAAGCCAATGTTTCATGATTATGGGTTTGCTATTTAGGCTAATTAGTCACTTGCTAAGGATATGAACAAAGGGCCACAGTGACTTATTATTATTTAATAATTATTCTTCATGCTTCAGTACACCATGGGAATGTGTATATTAATTACTTTATTCTGTCATTCATTGAAATTACATGTACATGACAGACATGTCTTCATTTAGTTAGTTTTGGTAGAACTTTTAGTTCTACAATACTTTCCACATCTATACATTTTGAAAGATAAAAATAATGAGTGATACATTCATAAGAACCTATAAAAATGAATTATGGCATATCTAAATATTTTTCAAAAAAGGTGTGTTATTAAATTGTGGCCCTTTTTGCCCTCCACACTCTTTGTACTTTTCCCCATGCTTTAATACAAATGCCTCCACTGGAAACTAGTCGGATTTATAACTTAACGGTCAAATTTTACTTCATTACCACCTTAACAGTATAACACTCAGTTTGGCGATGGCCCTTCAATTTAAATACCCCACTTGATTATGTCAGAGATTTTAGTTCTGTTGTTATTTTTCATTTATGAATGCTTGCTTTCATTCATTCTTTCTTTCTTTCTTTCTCTTTCTTTCTTTCTTTCTTTCTTTCTTTCTTTCTTTCTTTCTTTCTTTCTTTCTTTCTTTCTTTTTTGCATTGATAAAAACTTTGTGTTGAAAAATTAAATCAGGAAATATATAAATATATTCAAAAAGTCAGTTATATCTAATAATAAAGCTGATGTATGTTTATTCATTACACCCGAATAAAGTCTATTAATAATAAGTCAACCTCAGCCTTGACTGTGAGAATGGAGGAGCAGATGGTGTGATAATATTTTAATCTCACCTTTGGGGAAAGAGTTTGGTTGAACCATGTAAAGAAACGCGTGGACCATGTGGAAAAGGATTCCTATGGTCCCCGGCTCGTAGTAAGCGTGGGTATCATAAACCGCTGCGGGAACAAACCCAAAGTCCAACGGCTCCACCGGCGGAGGGGAGCGCTGCCTGCGGGGGTCGGCCCTGACCTCCGCCCGCTGGCCTTCCTTCTCTTCAGCCTGCTGCTCTGCGCTGGTGGCTCCCCACCAGAGCAGCAGGACGAGCCACCGTGTCCACAACATAACTCAGAGACGAAGAAGAAGAAAAAAAGCACCAGAAGACCAGAGACCCAGTGGACAACCTGCTGTCTCAGTCGGGATGGAGAGAGCAGCTGACACCTGTTCCTCCCGCAGGACCGGAAACACCTCTAACATCCAGCGGTCGGTCGGTGAGGAAGCAGCCGTTAGGCTCTGGTGGTTCTCCTCCACGGACTCATCCCGGACATCCTTCCCAGAGGACCTGCCGCGCTGTGTGGGATTCTCACTCTGCCTGCCGGTGTCCTCGCGTTCACCGGACCGCGAGCTCAGAGCAGCCTAATCTCACGTGCACGGAGAGGGCTCAACTGCGTTCGTGCGCGCTGGAAAATTCGATGCGCGCATCTGCGGCGCGTGACCCGGAGCGTCCTCTTGGTCATGTAGACAGAAAACATTTAGTATCTAAGATAACCTGAGCAAATAGGAAAGACATACATTTTCAAATTATTTCCTCAGAATAAAAGTTATTCAACGCAAATGAGGAGAATCAAGTTACCTAGCAATTACTAATTTTCTTATATTTTTCTTACTGGAGAAAAAAAAAAGACTGAACAGCTGTTCCACACGTTAAGATTATTTTCAACAAATATTTCTAAAGCCCACATTTTAATGTTGCAGGAAATTGCTTTGAGTGTGATTATTTGGTAAATTGTGCTGCTTTTGCTCTACAAGCTGTTTAAAGCTTACTTTTTTAGATTATAAGATTTACAGTCTAATGTTCTGGAAAGAGTACAGTTAACTGTTCCAATTTCTCTGTGGTTTTGGACAGATTCTTATGTCTGGAAGCAGGAAAGGACTTTGTCACCCAATTTCTGTACATAAAGAAATATTAAAAGATTCAGAAAAATCTTTGTGCATAGAGGCTTTAGGGATGGTTCATGTCTGCAATCAGGTCTATCATGAAGTATCAATACATGCACAAATAAAACGCCATCACACATTCAGAGCAATCTGAGGTCAAGTAAAGACTTGCACAAATTCCTTTTCTTTTTTATTAAGTATGGCAGAGCACTCACAGTATTGTGCAAAAACTCTTTACCATCAGAGCAGATTGTTACAAAAAACAGTCAGCCTGCTTGAGGTCAAATATAAAAACAAGGGAGGCTCAAAACATCTGCACAATATAATACATGTATCTGAACCACCACTTCTCTGAAAAACAGGTCTTGGATAACTTTGGAAAACAAAAAATACTGCAACCAGAACTTTTACCTTTCCTTACAGAGCTGTTGTCTGCATAAGAAACACAAGCTTGTGAGAAACAGCAAGGGGAAACCCAGACATTTTACCGGTCTGGGCTGATTTACAGACCGATAGTTCTGGGGGAAACTTGACTCTTATTTCTTTCCACAAAAAAACTGGACCTGTAGCCTCACCGGTTAGATGTCACTGTGAAATATGATGGTCAACTCGCTAATGATAATCCAAGTTTTTGATGTCTCGTGAAACTGAAAAGAAGAAGAAGAAAAAAAGAAAAAAGCCAATGTGAGTGTAAGTGTGTGATGACAGAGAGCCTTCAGAGTCTGTGTAGGCAGACAGTGGGCCGCTGTGTTTCCACTGTTAACAGAGAGCGCAGTGGGTCCTTTCACTGCAGTGAGTCCTCGCCTTTCACTCACATCACACCAGAAACGGCTGCAAAACAAATTCATTTTATTCTCCATCCATCATAAAAGATAAAAGACTTAAACCTCAACATGTCGGAGTCACACACGGAAAAACAAGATCTGTAAACAAGGGCTCCACAACATGCCTAAAAAGAACTTTTCACAACATAAGTGTTTCATATCAGCCAATATCAAAAATTGTCGATATTGATAATTATTGATTAGTTGTTTTGTTTAAAATGTCTGAGAAACTGCCAAGCTGCTGGTGTGACCTTTCCTGATTTATCTAGTTTTCCCTCTACATTATTGTTTTTATTTTTAAATACGATGGAGAAATCTGAATCTGCTGCTGTGCAAGTTAATCAACAGGTTGTTGCTAGGTAACCAAAGAGTGAGTTAGTTGACACCACTAGCCTTGCTTAGCTCACTGTGACAGGTTGAGCAGCAAAAGCTTTTCTTCTGCCTACATCTCCCAGAATGCTGTGCGGTTCTGGATCAGAGTTCAGTGAATATTCTAGATTGTCACCTTCCTCAAATAATGTTTTTTTTTTTTTTTTTTTTTTTTCCAAAAAATTTTTTTGGAAAAAAAAAAAAAAAAAAAATTTGGGA